>NW_020312760.1:0-163087 GCF_002999335.1 Cyclospora cayetanensis | reverse complement strand
CAATAACACACAACTAAAAACACACCATCAACAGTAATAACAGACACAGTACACAACGACCACGTACGCGCATACCTACACACATAGCCAATGCAACACAAATGCACGTCAACCACCGTCACCAAACCCCAAAACCCCCACACACACACTCCCCCAAACCCACACACACACACACACTCACACACACACACACACACACACACTCACACACACACACACACACACACACACACACACACACACACACACCCACACACACACACACACACACACACACACACACACACACACACACACACACACACACACACACACACACACAGACACACACAGCTCTAATTTCTGCCTGCATGCGACGTTTGGCGAGAAAAGCAGTGGCTGCCTTGCATGTAGGGTGACAACACGCTGATATATATAAAATATATTCATATTTATATCCATATAGCCGGCTAGACGTCGGCCACACCGTATGGGACAGGCGCGCAAGCACACTGGCGAGAGCAACGATAGAGGAGGACTGGAGTTTTAGAGCACAAGAAAAAATTGTCTTTCGCAAGTTTCCGGATTGTTGCTAGCGTGGCCTTTAGGGTTCGGTGGTATGCTGTTGTTTGGCAGGGGCACTAAGAGAGATGAAGGATCTCGAAGAGCAAGAGTTTCGCAAAAGGCTAGAGGAGGAGGAGGAAGAAGTGCAAAGCCGTTTGAGGGAGGCCAGAGAGAGAGAACTTGCGCCGTTACTGGATCTGGGGGAGACTTCGAGAAGAGCTGGCAAAGAGTCGTCCGAAGAAGCTTCCGAAGAGGAAGAGGAAGGGGAACCCTCAGAGGTAGTACTCTCTGAAGAGCAAATGCAGCGTTTGCAGGAGCTTAAGAACGTCTATCGAAGACTCAGAAAAGAGGCCCCGTCAGACGAAGTTGAGGCAGAAAAGAAGAAAGTCAAAAAGCAAATCGCGCAGCTCCTCGGTCGCAGACGGAAGAAGAAAAAGAAAGCGCATCTCAAGGAAGTAAGATACTGAAACTTCGCTGTGGCAGCAGAAGGTCGCATTTGAACAAGCTAAGAGAGGAGCTAGCCGCTGTGTTAAAACGGCTTTTTTTTCGCTTTGCTAAAAACTACCGCATTGTTAGGTCTTGTTAGGACATGATGCACTTCGCGTCCACAAGAACATTCATTCATCAGCTTTTATATCGTAGCAAGACGCTGCGCGATGCAGCCATATGTATATATATATATATACATATATATATATATATATATTTAGTTGTACCGCTTTGTGATTCGTGCGGCTGTGTTTCAGGCTCGTCAGAAAACGGGCGCTGAAGCTGAAGGGTCATTGGAAATACTGAAAACGGAAGAACGTATCGAGGAAGAAAAGCGGAAAGAACGCATTAGGAAGGTCCTGCAGACGCAGAGGGGAGATGCCAGCAGCCGGTTGGCGCAAGTGATGGAGGGCAGAGGCGTTGCAGGTCCAAGGGATGAGGAGGAAGAGTCAGAAGCAGAGGCAGAGGGCAAACCAGCAGAGGAAGAAGAAGAAGAAGACAAGGAGAAAGAGGAGGAAGAATCAGTGGAGGAAAGCAGCAGCAACGACGAGACGATATCGACAATTTCCATCAGCAGCTATGAGTCCACTCATATCCCTGTTTTCAAGCAATCCGTGTATACTGCATTAGAGTACAAAGCCCCTCAAGAAACTTTCGAGGAATGGATGAAGCTGCCCGTTGACTACTGTGGCAGGCTGCTGCTGGAGACTAGAGATACGAGCGCCGTGAAAACTGGGAGGATGGACGCGTGGAAGCCACCCATGATGTTGAGAAAATCGACTGGAGCTCGCGAAGAATCCCTCTGCATGTTTCTCATGGTGGAGGCTAGAGGCCCCGCCTTTCTGGTGTATGTGTGTCCAGACGACAAGCCACGGAAGAAGAAATGGTCGTTGGCAGCGCTGTGCAGGAAAAAGACATCCAAGCATGTACCCCCAGAAGAACCGAAGAACTGGAAATACCTGTGCAGCTTCGTGCTGGATAATACGGGCGAAGCGAGTGAAGTTTCCATGACGAATGAGCAGTCTGGAGCTCCATACAAGGCTATCAGAATAAGTGCTCGGATGATAGCTCCAGGAGGCGAGAGCCCTCCAACTAGCAAAGTTGAATCTCCTGATGAGGGTTCGGCGTTTTCAAAGGCTCAGCTAGCGCTACGTTCCTCGGCCTTTTTCAGTGGTGTTGTTAGTGCAGATACCGAGGCAGAAACACTGGAATGGCTCGTGGTCATGAACGGTAGAAAGGCGTTTGCCCGCTATCTTTCTGCATGTAAGGACCATTCGCAACAGCCTCTAGAGCCGGTTGCCGCAAGTTTATTCAATCTAGGGCCTAGAGAAATCGTGCTACAAGGGGTTCCTTTCCACAAGGAAATCGATACCGCGATTTTTACGTCCATCAATCTACCGTATCTCGACGCCTTGTACTGCGGATGGCGGGAAATGGATACAAAAGGCCTCGTCACCTGTCTGCAGCACGTTCCGCGGGCTGTGCGCAAGTTGGATGTTTCTGCGAACAAGCTTGGATCTTCTGTGCTGAAGGTGATGGCCGATTTCTGTCCGAAGCTGGGAATATCTCAGCTCTTCCTTGCCGAGAACTACTTGGCGGCAGAAGATGTAGCTGGTGCGCGAGGCATTGCCAACATGGTGGCCAGCGCAGATCCTCTGCTGCTGGATCTGCGGCGAGTAGACATTACAGATGAAGCCTGCAGGGCTATTGCTGCTGAGCTGCGCAACATTGATCAGCCCTCTTTAGTGCCCAAGACGGTCAGCGTCGGAGAGAATAGTATATCAACAAAAGGGCTCAAGGTGCTCGCGACGGCGATTGCTAAAACACTCCCTCGCTTCAAGGTCCTCTGTCTACCGAACATCCCGCAGCTCACGCAGGGAACGCTTTCTGAAGTTTTGAAAGAAGTACCCCTGATGCGTCCGACGCAGCTGTCTACAGGCAGTCCTGCATGCCCATTTCGTTCATTAGATGAAAGCGAATTGCCCGAGAGATGCCTCTCGCTGCCTGCGGTGCTTAGCGGTCGGCTGTTTGTAGAAACTCAAGCTACGGCAGCGGACTGGTATGCGCCTCAGGCAGGCACCGACCCCTTTCTTGCATTTTTTGAACTCCGCGGATCTGCACTGCTCCGTTATGAAGTACCCCCGAGGTCGACGTTCTCCGTGTCTAAAAAAAGCAAGCGGCTCTCTGGCAGCCCCTTGGGCACGCTGAGTCGATCCTTTGGCACTGGCCTGTGCGGAATTATGGTATCATCGGTGTCTCTGGTGGATGCGAAGATCCGAGTTGCGGGTAAGAAGATCACATCCATGCAGTCCATCTCGAAGACGGAGGTGGAAGTGTGGATGCTCGAGGCAGAATCTCAAGAGTTTCTGAACGAGTGGTTCAGAGTGCTTACCATCAGGTGAGAGAGAGGCTTCTTCCAAGGTAGAGGAGAGCTCAAGATAGGGGCGACCAGAGTACCAGTGGCGGCGAGCTAAGGGAGGAAGCAAACATAAGAGAGAGAGCATTTGGCGTGATCTTTGTCTTTTGCTGTACTGCTTGAGACAAGCCACACGAGAAGGCAGTAGTAGCCTGCAGCCAGAACCCTTTTATGCGGCGCTTCGCCCTCTAGTTCGCTTGTTCTGCCCAATGGTTCCTCCAGAAATTCTGAGGTTTCTCCTGATATATATATATATATATATATATCTGTCTCTTTGTCAATTGTTCCAGGCGGGTAGGAGTGGAATGCAATACAATTGCTCGAACCACAAAAGAGGCGCTTCATCCTGGAGTTGGTCAGTACTGTACCAGTTGTTTCAGAACGCATTTGGATCTCGGGGGGCAGCCGCTAGGACTAGGCCAGCTAACTCGCGTTTTTGGTGGTGTATGTGAGGATTTCCGTCTTAAATCTGTTGACATGAGCAGCATGGCGTTGGATGCAAATGTGTTGAAACGCCTTCCTAGAACTGCATTCGCTCTGGTCGAACTTCAAGAACTGGATTTGTCGTTTAATTCCATTTCCATTAATGCGGCACTAGGAGATCTGGTTGAATTCTGCGGCAGCGCGAAGATATGTGCACGTCTAGTGCTCGACGGAAATCCTCTTGGAGATAGTGAAGAGGTTGCGCTGTTCGTCCTTAGACTTATAGAACACCGTATTCAGCGTCTTTGTTTGAACGCTTGCGGTCTAGGGGGTTCTTTCGCTGCCGCCTTGTGCAAACGCGTCACAGAAGAATCGAGGCAATTCCCCACTCTCACCGCTTTGGAGTTGCAGGGAAACGCCATACCAGAAGAAGGCATGAAAGCCATGCTCGATGGCTTAATCCCTCGGTGCCCGGCTCTTAAGGAGGTGTGCCTATTTGGAAACGGGTTCGAGACTATCGGTCGATTTCAACGTGCAGTTCAAGTGAACTTCACAAAGACCTTTTACGAAACTCCAAGGAAATGCGCGCCTTTAAAACGCCTCGTAACGAAGAAGCCAAAGGCTCTCAGACCACCGACAGAGGCAAAGTCAGGGGGAGAAGCAGCCAAGCCGAAGAGTCCAGATGAATATGCCATGGCACAAAAGGAGGCCCTTGAATTTTTAAAAAACCAAGATGCCACAGGAGCGCGGATAGGCTCCACTCCGCGTACTGTCGGCACCTAATCGATGGATGTTCCTCAAGGCAATCCATATGGCATCTCCGGTAATGCAACCTTTTTTGCCGACACTTGTCTGACGGGAGCCATGGCGCATCAAGCATGTATGGAGGGTCTTTTCCCTGCGGTGTGTGTATGTGTGGATGTGTGCTCGTTTTCACAGGTTAAGCCCTGAGACGGGCAAAGAAGACGCCTGAGACTACTTGAGCTGCCGAAGTCTCTTTACACTTTCCAGCACTTGCATGCACTGAATGCTTGTAAAATAATGTGAAATGCTGGATCTGTCTGGCAAATTTTTACAGAGCGATGCTTGAATCTCTCTTAGCAGTTGAATTCAACTCAGAAGAGCACCCGATTTCGGCTTTCGCCTCCTCAGTGAAGCCTTCCTGTGAAGCGGGGTCTACGCACCAGACACCTAGCGGCGAACATTTTAATATTTCCGTTGTTTCTCACGGGATCAATTTAATAGGGAGCAGATGACGCGTTGTTATAGTCCTATGGCCGCGCAGTCTGCGCGTGCCGAAGGTCCAAATATTTCTGCCTGTATCTTGAAAATTTGGCTGAAGCTTGATCCCAAATCGTTGGGGCATGTAGACGAGGACCATACATTTAAACCGGCTTTTTGCGTGATGCTAATAAGCTTCTTTAGCATTTTCTCATCTTCCAATGCTTTTCACGCTGCTGTTGGTCTGCGATTTAGACAAACATTTAGTTTTCTAGGAAAATTCAAAATGGAGCTTCAGCAGTATTAGATCATGCGAAAAATCATCTTAAGAAATACATTTATATGGCAGTAGCCGACATACACGTGAGATGCAGCCTGTTTCTACAAATGTGGATTATCAATCTGCCCCACTTCTCAATGAATTGGAAGAGTTCCTCCGAGATATCTAACCGGAACACAGGGGGCCAAAGAGGAACTGCTCATTGGGGTCGGAAACGGCAATCCTGCTACTTTTATTGCATCAAAAATTTCTTGAAGGAGTTTAATGCAAGCGAAATCCCCTGATTCTGAGGTATGCAGGAACTAGAACGGGTATATATCTATGCTGGACGTTATGGGGTGTGGCATCGGGGCACCGAGTCAATTTTGTCAAGAAGCATATGTACCCTAGTATACTACACACCATTTGAATATACAAACTGGGGTACAACAGTGGGAAAATATAGCCAGATGGACGAGGTTGGGAACTACGCGCACTGTACCGGCGGTGACTCTAGGGAGACACTTTCAGGTGTTGATGAGAAACGGCTCTTTGACCGCAACTATGCTTTATTTTATAACCCAAAGCAATGATCAACTATATTTATGCATATTTCAGTGGACAGGCTGACAATAATAGATCGCCGGTTCAGAAAGGCAGGCAGGAACGGCTGATAGATGCCCGCCTTCCTAACCCCCCGGCGGCAGGCGCGCGCTGGTGGTTACAGAATGGCCGTGGTCTGCTGGTGTTCGGCATTTTTCTCAGGTATAAACTGTTGAACTAACTTGGTTACAGGTATACCTGCTGCTGAAGTTCTTTGTGGTTCTCGTTGCTGCATCAATACTCGAACAATAATGACCCGCCTCCTCCTGGCCGCGCTCGCGGCCTCCGCGGCGGTGTTCAGTGCTGATGAAGCTTCGGCAGGATTTATGCCTCCAGCTGATGGGAAGGGTAAGGCAATGTTTGTTGCCATGGAGAAGAGCCCTCCTGCCATCCAGGAAGTCTGCCAAACCATTCCGGTGCAAGTCGATTCAGTTTGCTTCGAAAATGTGCCTTTTAAGGAAGCGTATGTCTGCCCCCAAATGGTAGAAAAAGAGATTTGCGACAGGGTCCCTGTAGAAGTTCCCGATACATGCTATAAGCCAACAAACGCCCTGGAGGCCTATGACTGCAAGAGGGAGGTGAGGAAGGAAGAGTGCAAGATGGTGCCCAAGCAGTGCTTCAAGACCGTAACCGAGAACGAAGATTATGGCTGCGAAGAGGAGCAGTGTGAGACAGTGGTAAAGAAAGTACCGCAGACTTGTTTTAAGAAGAGAAACAGCAAGGAGAACTACCCATGCATGAAACACAAGAAGCAGAAGGTCTGCCACGACGTACCCCAAGAGTATGAAAGCACATGCTTTAAAGAGGAACCGCAGCAGGAGTTGGTGCCATGCGTCGGAAAGGAGGAAGAAGTCAATGCCCTGAGCTTTGAAGAGCAGTGCACCATGGCTCCCCAGCAGGTTGAAAGCACTTGCGAGAGAGAGGTCATGGCCGAGCAGGAATACGAGTGCACAAAGAAGGAGGTACGCAAGGACTGCCAAGTGGTGCCTCAAAAAGTGACGGAGATGTGCGAGGAAGTCGTCGAGGAGCAGAGACCGTACAAATGCAAAAAGAAGCAGCTGACTCAGAAATGCAAGATGGAAAATGTGTCTGTTCCCGCGACCTGCGAAAAGAAAAAGGGAGATAAAGTTGAATTTTACGATTGCGAGAAAAAGGTAAGGCAGGAAGTGTGCAAGGACGTGGAAGAGACTTTCGAGACTGTTTGCTACCAGCTCGTATCCTCTAAACAGCAGGTGCCATGCCAAAAAGATAAAATGGCAGAGGTCTGTGTGGACAAGGAGGTAGAAGTAGCGAGCACTTGCCTCCGGCAAGTCCCCGTCACAGAACCGTATCCATGTGTAAAGGTAGCTGACGCACCACAGTGCAGAAAGGTAGCAATGTGCGCCCGCTTCAACGTCCAGAAAAGAGCTTATCCATGCATGGAAACCAAGATGAAACAGGAATGCCACGTGGAGGAGGTACCTTACGAAGACACTTGCACACGTCAATTCACCGAGGAGCAGCCCTATGACTGCAGCAAGGAAGTCAAGGAGAAAGAGTGCAAAATGGTGCCTAAACTGTGTAAGAGGAAGGTATCACGTGACGTGGCATTTGAGTGCAGCGAGAGAATCTGCGAGAGGGTCATGGTACCACAGCAATGCTACAAGAAGGTCAAGGGGAAGGAAGCATACCCGTGCACGCGCACGGAATACCAGGAGAAGTGCCACATGCAGCCCCAGCTCATGAGCAAGACTTGCTACAGCCAAGGCATGAAACCACAGCAGTACCCCTGCAAGGAAACTAAATATGAGACTATCTGCAAGCAGGTGATGGCAAAGGCTTCTTTTGTCATGCCTGCCGCTGTGAGGGTTCCTATCGACACTGGGAAGGACAAAAAGAAAAAGAAGCAATAGAGCTTCCTCTGCTGTTGGTAACGCATGCGTTTTAAGCTGCACAGCCGTATTTCCTTTAGCTGTCTTGCTTCCATATCTACTCCGTGGCAGTTACAGCCAGGAGCATGGGCCGTCCGAGACACGACCCCCCGCGTCCCCGTTTCGAACTGGTCATCTTCAGGCGTGAGTAGCGCATGAGCAGCCTGAGGGCTGCAATACATTTGCACATTAAATAGGTACAGGCCCAGTACTGCTCAATGCCTTTAGCAGTCTTACGTACCCCCCACCTTCCTACGCCTCAAACAACCGCTACGTCACCGAAAAGTAGTTACACTGTTTGCTGCTTGTGAAGGAGCGCTTGCCGTGGCTGAGGAACCAGATTTGTCGCTAGGAAAGGGCAGCACAGCCCAAGCACCCCTTGTAATGTTGCGACAGGGGGGTATACCCATAAGTTTCTCCACGGCAAGCGGCTGGACGCCTAGATGGGCAGCACCCTGAATGCCGACGGAGGCAGTTTGTGTGCCCTCTTGGCAAATTCAATCCGACTTTAATAGGAGTATACGGCTCCTCAAGGGGGCTTGAACCCATCAGCCGCGTCCTTGTTCTGCCAAATGGCTTGTCCCAGGACCTTTCTCAAGGTCCTGTTGAGGAGTTTCGTTCATGGGATTTACTACAGGCAGCTCTTTAGGTGCCTCTGGTGAAACTTCCTTTTGCATAGCCTCCTCGATATTAGGCTCTGTAGAAGGGTGTGGCTCTGCTGAACTTTCCTTTGCTGCATCCTGAGGTTGGCCTGGTCCGTGCGGCGCTGCGTCATGGCTGGGCTTTGCCTCTTCTAGAGAAGGCTGGTAGGTATTCTGTGGAAGTGTAGAACGTCCAATCAAAGGTGCAACTCTGGGAATGTTTTCGTCTTCATCGTCATCTGAGACAGCTCCTGTCTCGATTGGGTGAGCCAACAGACTGCTCGGGTTCTCGGCGAACCAGGACTCATCAGAGGATGGCCCTTGAATCACCGTATTGTCATCTTGTGAGATGAAATCAAAGAGATTCGAGGATATCTGAGAATATTCGTCCTCCTGTGGTACATCTGGTTCAGTGGCATCAGTTGCCGTTTCGCCATCGGGCTCAAAGTCAGGAGGCTCCAGAGGGGCGCTATTTTCGCCAGGTGCTGAGAGTATTGACTGGTACAGCGAAGCGGCGCCAAAGTTAGCCCACTGCGAGGCAGAAGAATAGTTTAAGGGCTGCGAGGGGGCAGGAGCCACAAAAACCGATGTTGCTGGACTAGCACGTGCGGTTGCTCTAGGGGAAATTGGCCTTGTTCTTGGGGAAGGCGTAGATATCGTCGGTGGACGATACGTGGTCGTAAAGCTGTTCCAGCTTCGAGCAGTCCAAGAGGGATAAACAGCTGCAGACTCACATAGTGTGAGGTCTCCATGCGAGCTACAGAGGATCAGGATGAGGGCTCCCGCCACTGCGCAGACTTGCTTTAACACCAAACCCAGAATCCGTTCTTTCAGAAGCACACCTTTGCTGGTTTTATGTGTTGATGAGGCGCGGCTAGATCTGTAGCAAGCACACGAACAGAGAGGGCGCAATGTGGGCAATCAGCCAATAATCAGTGTGTAGGCTGCAAAATAATGAGAGGGGTTATATACAGAGAAACGGGAACAGGGGTTTTGTGAGGGCTCATGGCAACCATTCATTTACGAGCTTTAAAATGAATGACGCGCCTTGTATGGAAACAGAACATTTTGGACGCGAACTGTGATTCGTCACTGACTGTCCTAGGGGGTCACCGATTGGCCCTTCAGTGTTTAAAAGGGACCAGGATACGTTTTAGATCCGATTCGCGCAAAAAAATATAACTTTATCTTTTTAAATCGCTTAATATCAGTTAATAGCAGGAGCAACTGAAGACAATTGCCGGATGCTGGCACCAGAACGGTATACACGAGCAAGGACAAAGACCCGACCGGGCCCAGGTGACTCCGTTCCTTGAGGATACAGCAACGCAGGGCCTACAGGTCTTTCATGTGCAGCCTAAACAGCTTTCAAAAGCTCATTTACAAACCAAAAATGGTTTTGCATCACACTGGTACCTTCGTATTTGACCAAATTCTATGTGGTGTCTTCCGCCAACAGCGGAAGAATGCCAGCATCGAGAAGTGTTCTCTTCCTATTCGAGTTTGGAAGAGTGCCCTTCTTCTTAGTAGTCATGTAATTAGACGGCTTCGAATTAGACGTCTAACTTGAGGGCTTTAAAGTTTTGTGTGTATGCTGTGCCTGCTCATAAACTCATTGCCTATGGGGGTCGGCAGCTGGTGGCCCATCGTCGGTGTGACGAGGTCCGGTCACTTGAGAAACCGAGCACAGGAATATCTTTTGCCAGTTTTAGTACAACTGAGTCCTAAGGGCGTAATGTGCATTGCCTGTTTGATTTTTGTGACTGAAATTGAACCAGCATACGCTGCTTGCACGATCTCGGATTTCCACTTCCATGTCAACAAACACAGGATGAGCTTTTCTTTGCTCTTGCCATAGCACTCGAAGTTAAGCAGTAAATCAGTACTTCTGGATTTCAGCACACGCCAAATGGCCCCGTGTTTGCTACTTAACTGCTTACGCGAAGCCTTTCGCACGGCGAAGTGGGAGTCAGAGCGCGCGGTCTACTGTTACGGGCCAATCGTAGGGAAGTGCTACACGACCAACAAAATCCTGGCGTGCATACAACCTGGGGAAAAGCGAGGGGCGAAGCGTGCATCAAGTGGCCAAATACATCGGATGCAGTGTTCCTGCATCTAAAGACAAGTTAAAATATCACACAAAGGCTCCATTTTCATTACAAAGGAGGCCATGAGCATTAAACCGGGGCCCATATTGTAAAGGAGTACTTTAGCTACTGCTACCCAATGTGAGAAAGAGGAACACTACTGCATATGTAAAAGGGCACCATTTGGTTTCAGCATCTTTCGGCTTGATCATGGTTTGGGGTGATAGATAACAGATTCGACTTTCTTGAAAAGTCTAAGCAGTCGAAACGGTATGTATTTGCCGGACTCTCAGGCAATTCAGGACGCAGAAAA
This sequence comes from Cyclospora cayetanensis, assembly GCF_002999335.1. NCBI lineage: Eukaryota > Apicomplexa > Conoidasida > Eucoccidiorida > Eimeriidae > Cyclospora > Cyclospora cayetanensis. The sequence goes on along the minus strand of NW_020312760.1, from coordinate 152,182 downwards.
CAAGATTTCGATGATAAACTACGCTACACAAGGGCTCTCTTCGGCCATTGACGATTGCTTGCAGGCTCCATTTTCATGTTGCATTCCACCCATCTGCTCTTGTTGCTGCTGAGATTGTTCTTGCTTCTCCTGAAACAGTAATTGCGGCGGAGGCTGTTGATCTTCGAATTCGCCCATCCCCTTTGCATTAATAACTTCTAGGAACTCTTTTTCCTTAATATGAAGCCACATCACTGCCTCTAAGTGTGCCTTTTGCTGCTTTAAGACCTCAACAAGCTTGAGCTGCTTCTTGACAACAGCCACCAGTGCGTCCCTCTGGTTCATGACTTTTCGCAGCTCCGCTGCATAGCGAGCAGCAACTGTACCCTCTTTCGCTGCGCTTTCTCCTGATTTCCCTGGTTTTTTCCGCCTAGTCAAGCTGCTCGGTTGCCTAATATGCTCCACCAGCTGGTCGCTCGCAGTGTGCAGTTGGGCCGCTGCATCTTTCGACCCTGCAAGAGACCTTTGTGTTGAGATACAGGCAACATACATGCACAGTCAGCTTTTGGAGTAAGTAAAACACACGGGATTTCCCGTAGGTTTTTGTGAACCTTGCAACATGGATTAAGCAACCGAGACTCAGGTGCCTTCTATTTGGCTTTACGCTTGTTTTTTAAGGTAACAAAAACGCTACTGCAGCATCTCCGCGTCTGCGTCTGCCGCAAATATGCGTAGCTCATCTTTAAGGTAACTGTGTTGTCATTCTTCCTGCTGTGGTAGCGAGTGCACATTGCTGCTATCGTATAATATGGTTATTCGGATTAGGTCAGAACAAGGTAGATAACATTTAAGAGCAGCGTAGCTTCTCATAAACTGCTCGGAAGTAAAAGTTGAGTTCCAATGTGCTTTAAAACGGCTAAAGAGGGTTTACAGCTTAGCAGTCTGTGAGATATGCGCCTCGTACTCTGTCAGTTGTTTTTCTGATTCATCGATTCGGGACTGCTGCTGCTTCAGCAGACTTAAGTGCTCCTCACTGGTACTAGAAGCTGTCGGAGCTTGTGCTGCCATCTCCTGAATCTGCTCCAGTTGCCGCGATACTAGGGCAGCGGCTGCTGCTGCATTCGCATCAAGCTTCTGCAGCTCTGAATCTTTCTGCGTCAGCTTCCCGTTCTGCTGCTGGTCTTGCTGCAATCCATTGTGAGGTTTCGTGGTTGGAATAATCTCTTGAAAGCCGATCAACTCCTTTTCCTTCACACTTAGATTTTCATCCTCTGTCTGAGCATCCAAACCAAATCTACGCAAAAGCCATTGAATAGCGAGACTTTAGCCATAACAAACAAAGTTGCGTCTCTTACTTTGTTAGTATTAGTACCTCCTTAGTGCAGCAAGCCAGCTAATTAAGCTCTTCTTAAGGGCCCCTTGAGCGTATAATGCGCCGAAGCATCTTCGGCACGAGACACCGGCATTCAACACCACAGTTTATTGGCTCTAAGCCCAAGGCTGCGAATCGGGTACATTTAAAAGCCCTCGGTCGCGTAACAGGATGATGCGTGTAATGTCTGGGTATGCACACCTTAATGGTTTCGTGGAGTTCCCTTGTAGATGCCGATCCGTTCTGTATATCTTTTTTTACGGGTGAGACGGAGAGAGCAGATCCCGCACACTCCACTTTTTGCCCCCGGGCAAAACTAGTCCTGCAGCTTTGCCGGAGGGTTGGTTCACAGCCTTTTGATACACAGGCAGATGAACTACCAGGAATAGCATAAAGCGCAGAACACTTCGATGACTCTTCCATATCCTGGCACCCCTTAGAGAGGATCTGCTCGGCCTGTGGCATGCGAGGACTCATATAGCCATTTGATGAAGGGCAGACAGTATCTGGCGAAGACATCACCATCATCCAGAAACCATGGACCCTTAACCTAAAGACCTGAAGCTCATTGTGTCATCCTGTACTCCATAGCTACGCCGCACGGCCAGAGTCCCCAAGCGAAAGTCTTGGAGCTGCTTAAAATACGCTTTCAACCATAAGGCTGAGACATTGACTTTGGGCTGAGCCGTGGACCCTACAAAACGCCACTATTAGTAAAAGCCTCGAGCTCATTCAGCCCCTAGACTTGGAGGTGACAGCGAGGCCTCAAAGAGTACAAGTGCGCCTTGATTCAACAACTGGAAAGTTTGATTAAAGATGCAGTCGCCTAAGGGAGGAGCAGAACGGAAAAATAAAGCCGTTGCAGGGTGAAATGCAGCACAGGCGCAACGCGCCACAAAAAACCCTCACAAGGATGTCAAAAAATATCTGAAATAAGCAACGAACCGACAAAGAGTGACCTTTTAAAATAGAAACAGACTGCTCAGAACGCTTTCAATAAATAAATATACTAGCAAGTGGATAATCATCATCACTTCACACCACATCATACATCTCGGTGACCCGCTGGTGCTCGGGGGGATTCGTGCTCCACAATCGAATCCTGGTCATGAAAAACAAGCCTTTCTTCCATATAGATTTCTTGGATTCGCGTGCAATTTCTTAATGGTGCTTTGCATGCTATTGTGTTTCGTGGAGTGGAAGGGGCAGCCTTGCATTTGAGCAAACACGCACACTTCCTTCCTTTTGCAAATCACTGAACGAACGGCCTTTGCCCAGAGCGTAACGCTACAGCAAAAGTCAGGTAGCGGTATTTAAGGAATAAAAAGGGAGGGAAGTGGGAGAAAGCACAACAGTGTGTCGACGCGAAAGGCACGCCCTGCAGGGATCTACGAAACTCGCACGGCATATCAGAGCCAAAACGTCAAGTATCTTGTAGCAGCACAAGTTTCCTGGTTTTCATTTGCCCGAGGGCCGTACTCCATGTCGGCGGAGCTGCAGAAGGTTCGTGCAAAAGTTCGTTTCCAGCATACTGTTGTCTCTTTTGCACCACGGGCACGGTTTCAATCGCTTCAAGAGCTAGATGCTGTGTTACACCCACGGATCTACCGTATTAAGTCAGCTAGCCGCTTGGCGTCAATGCTCGTTGCTAAACCTGCCCGCCATTTTGCACGCATTAGGCAGGCCCACACACGCAACCTTGTACACACCCACGCTAGTCGTGGCACTGCACTCCACTGCCTACTGCATGCCTTGTCGTCCAGCCCTAGAAAAAAAGTTAGGCACCGGACCTGTGCCGTCTGCTTGAATTTTCCCGTGCCAACGGGTATGGCGTTTTGGCTCCTCCTGGACGCGGCAGCTTTAGCTGTCCTCAGTACTTGGCAGCTCGGCCGCTCACGCCGCTTGCTACCTTTGACAGCGCCTGAATGGCATGCATGCATGCATGCATGCATGCATGCGGTACAGCTCATAGCACGGCTGTCCTTGCTTCCGTCTGCTGCGGAAAGAGGCACTTAGACGTAGCGGACTCTTCCCGCCGACCTTGACACGCCGCTACCCCTCTTCTTCTAAGAAAGCAAGCGCCTTAAAGCGCCTTAGCTACACAAGGAACTGCATGCCTGAGCGGGTACTATGCGGCCGAACGCAGAAAGGCCAAGTGACGCGTTCTTTCGCGGAAGTTACCAAGTGCGTGAGTAGCCTGACACTAAAGGGTAGGGAAGCGTCTCAGGGACGACTACTACGGAGCAACAGACAATAGAGGAGAAAAGAAGACAAAGAGAAAGGTGATATCGCCAGGGAGGCAACCCCTCGCACCTCCCACGCCCAGCCCTCCCTAACGCGCCACTGTTGTTCAGCCCAACCAGTTTTCCTCCCTCGCCATCGCTTGCTGCGAATCCCAGCAGCGACACATGCCTCTGCCACAGAGGCATTGCTTGGAGAACCCTCACATCCCTCTTCTTCCACAAGATGCGCCGCCTTCTGCCCCCGTCCAAATGTTGGATCTGCCATCGTCAAAGCCGCAAAAGCCCTCAGTTCTGCGGTGCTCCTTGCCTGCTTGCCTCTGCCTCCTTCTGCCAGTTAGGCAGAGGGGGTGTCGCTATTGCGGGCTTTTTCAGCGTCCATAAATACAGCACAAGAGCATCAAGAGTAGACAAGAACTTCTTGTGGGAGTTGTTTTCGTGCAGACACGCGCAGCGACCAAGGGCGCATCGACCCGTGCAGCGGTGACGAGGAGGGGGGAAGGGAGAAGAGGAGTTTGGAGTCTTCTGCCGCGGAGCCGCTTGCGGACGGTTGTTCTCTGCCACAACCTGTGAACAAGTGACCGCTAAGTCGGCTCACTTGATCCCATGTTCAAAATGCCTGGAAGCGCTGTTGCTTAAGCGCGAATACTTGCCTTAACGACCCCATTTAGGAACCGAAAAGATAGGATGGCGCAAGGCCTCCTCGGGTTCTGGCCGTTTCTTGGGATTAATTTGAAGGATGAACCGCACGAAATCCGCGAGAAGGCGGTCTTGAGGAAGAACCAAGCTCTGCAGGAAACAACAAGGGGTTCGTAGGGAAAAAAAAGGGGTGAGAAGACGAAAGGAGGGCGACGAATGCAGGCGCAGGTCGAATGGGGGGTTATACATATACATATATATATATATGCATATATATACATATAAATAGAGAGAATGAGAGCGCCACAGCTATGGACTTTCGCGAAAAAATAGCTCCCCACACAAATGCAAACAAAAAGGCAAAGCAATAAATTGCTTAAGCCTCCATTTTAAACAACAAACCCACCTCAAGGGGAACGCAGTTCTTTACTCTATCAAGGCTGCCTTGTGAAGCAGCGCCCTCTGGCCACTTGAGGCGAACGCTCCCGCGGCTGTCCGTTGCAAGGTAGCCTTTTCCAGCCCCTCGCTGCGCTTTTTGCAGCATTTCCACCGGAAATGGCTCAACTATTCGTTCCTGAAGAGACACGCTCCAGTGAGGAAAGGCACAGCGTTTGTGCGGCGTCGAAGCAGACCAGCAAACAACACAAACAACAGCTTTGGGTGCACAAAAAGACACCGTGAACTCCAGCCACAGCAAAGGTCTCAGTCATCGTACCACGCGGGCGCTGTGAGGCAACAGGGTGGCAACAACAAGACATGGATACTTTGCAGAACCCGCAATAGCAGCAGCAGCAGCAATAATAGCAGCAGCAGCAGAGTACATTTACTTGCATGCAAGCATGCAAGTACAGGAGAGAGGGATGCAAACACAGGCGCAGCGCCAAGGCACAAGTTTCGTTCAAGAGGGCCGCCTCGCGCGGCTTGCCGACAGGCGGATGCAGTGTCGCTTGCAGACAGCGCAGACACGACGCACTAGCGAGAGACAAACGATACACGCAGCTAGAGGCAGTGTGAAGAATCCACTGCCTCCAGGATGCATCGTGAGAAGGAGTATATACAAGAGCGTAAGGGAGTCTATACAAGAGCGTAAGGGAGTATATACTAGAGCATAAGGGAGTATATACTAGAGCATAAGGGAGTATATACTAGAGCATCAGGGAGTATATACTAGAGCATAAGGGAGTATATACTAGAGCATAAGGGAGTATATACTAGAGCATAAGGGAGTATATACTAGAGCATAAGGGAGTCTATACTAGAGCATAAGGGAGTATATACTAGAGCATAAGGGAGTATATACTAGAGCATAAGGGAGTATATACTAGAGCATGATGCGAAGGAGAACGCTACAGGCAGAAGGGAGAAGCTCAGTTTTGAGGGGGGCGGGGGTGTCAATGCAGAGGCACTAAACGTGGGCTGCTGCTTACCATCATGGCTAAGTGTTCAAGATGCTCATGAGTGCGGAAAAGTACATCCCCAGTATACAATTCCATGAGGATGCAGCCCAAAGACCACATGTCGCTCGCCATATCCCATCCAATATCTGCGTGTCCATACACCGGGAAACGATCTTTTATAAACAAGAAGCCACGCACCAGCAGCGCCTCGAATACCGTCGCTTCACAAGCAGCCGCATGGATAGGAGCGACGACGACGATGCATGCATGCATGCCATTTCTCAAGGTTTTTTCATGGGCTACGTTTTGCGCTTCAGCATGCGAGAAATTAGGAGCATTTCAGGCAGGCAGCAGCAACTAGCAAGCACTGCATGCAGCATGCAACTGTGATCGCAGTGTCAAACGAGGTGCCTCATTATTCTGCACCCGTCGCATGCATAAGGAGGGAGAAGCTCGCAAATGTGCGCTCACCCAAAATCACTTCAGGTGCTCTGTACTGCCGTGTATTGATGAGCGATGAATGATAGTCATCCTCAAATGTTGCACTCCCGAAATCAATGATCTTGACTTGCATGCTGTCTGGCCGCAAGTAAGGCACCGAGTTATCGTCCTCTTCTGAGGGCTGCTTTCCACACAAGCACACATACATATATACACACCGATGCATACATATACACAAAACATACATGCACATGCAGAAAATATACATGCACATGCACATGCACAAAACATACATGCACATGCACAAAACATACATGCACGTGCAGAAAAGATACATGCAAATGCACAAAAGATACATGCAAATGCACAAAAGATACATGCACATGCACAAAAGATACATGCAAATACACAAAAGATACATGCACATGCACAAAAGATACATGCACATGCAGAAAAGATACATGCAAATACACAAAAGACACATGCACATGCACAAAAGATACATGCAAGTACAAATACAAGTGCACACACAAATACATACATCCCAACGTATATGTACAGGCATGCATCCACCAACCGTAGTGGCAAAGGCCATGCCCATAGCGCCGCCGACAGAAATGCGGAGCAGCACTGGCAGCTCGCACGTATTTTTTAGCAGTGTTTTTCTTTCGAGGGAGCTTTTCTTACCCTTGGAGGACGTGTCTCATACATCTCCTCGCCTTGTAGCAGGATGTTCTCTGGCTGGTATCGCACGCAGGCACACATACTTGACGAGCTGTACAGGCTACAAGACCTTATTACTCCTAGCCACTGGAATATGCCAGCAGCCTGCATCGGAGACGTCGCCACGAATTTCGAGAGAAGCTTGACTGACACGATTTGCACAACACCACCTTGGACGGAAGCCAGAAAAAATGGCGCACTCAAAAGTACAGACACGCCTCTCGAGGTTCAAAAACGCTGCCCCTCTACATACATAGACACATATACATATATATGTAATACAAATATATATAATACATATCTATAATACATATATATAATATATATAATATATACATGTCGATTCACATGGCGGCATACCTTCAGATCCGTATGCGCGAGTTTGCAGTCTCTCATGAAGGCGAGCGCAGTAAGGCCTTGTTTTGCTACCTGAACGATGTCTTCCATATAAAAGCCTCGATACTTGTTTTCGGCTAGAACGTCGTAGAGGCTCTTCCCCAAGCATTCAAAAACGAGGCACATGTGTTTCTGATGATGCATAAAGGCATCCAACAACGAAACACAACGCGACTCTCTTCGTCGATCCTTTCGATTGACTTCCCGCAAAATATCAGCTTCTATTTGAGCTGCTGCTGTGTAGCGTGACACGTCACGCACGACCTACAAACACACGTCGCAAATTTGGTGACTTCGAGCTTTTACACCCTCAAAACTCTTTCACGCGAATAAACCCCCTCCTTCCTTCTTCCTTCCTCCTTCTCTCCCCTCCTTCCTCCTTCCTTCCCTTTTCCTGCCCGCCCACCCCCCTCATCTATCAATCTACCCTTCCTTTCACGCATGCACGTAGGCCTCCCACAACAACACTCCTGACCCACCCCACCTGCCTACACCCCCTTCCCACACCTGCACGCAGACGAATTCTCACCTTGATAGCAACTTGCGTCTGGAGCCTGACGTCTGCACATCGTAAGACTCTTCCAAATGTGCCATCCCCTAACTTTGCAAGCACACGGTATCTGTCGCTTAGCCACATCCCCGGCTGCCAGGAGAAGTGTGTGATCTCGTCTCTGCTGCTGTCTTTGTTCTGTTTCTTCAAGCTCTTGCGCGCGGCTTGCTGCGCAGCAGGGGGAGGCTGCTGCTCCTGCTGGAGCAGCGGCAGGTGGCTGTGGGGCAGTTGCTGCTGCAGCTTCTTGCTGCTGCTCCCTGCTGCATCCCTTCTGCTCCTGCGTTCTTGTTTGTGGCGACTGCTCTCGATCATGCGAGAGGCTGAGGAGGGGGGAGGGGGCACTCCATTCGCAGGTTTCATCAACTGCCGCTGACTCCGAGAGGAGTACGCGTGTCTCCTCCTCTCCCTGCTCGCTTTTTGCTTCATCTCCCTGCCCCCCGTTGCAGTCGCTGTGGTGTCGCGGTGCCTATCTGCTGTCGAGCGACGACGACTCACGCCGCTGCTGCTGCAGCTGCTTCTCCGCCAACTGCCGCTGCCGCTTTCCCGTCGAGGAGTTCTCGGATAGCGCCGCTCATCATCGCGGCGTGAAAGCCTCCAACTTGGATCTGCGACACAACAATGTAGCTAACAACACCCTGACACCTCATATCAAATGCCAAGCGCAGACGCTTGGGCCCCCTCAGCAGCACAAACACAAAAAAAGCAGCAGCAAAGGCAAGAAAAATAGTAGCAACAGTAAAAGTATTAGTAAAAATATGAGTAAAATAGTAGTAACAGTAAAAATAGGAGCAACGGTAAAAATAACAGTAAAAATAGCAGTAACAAAAATACAGTAGTAATAGCAAAAATAGCAGTAACAGGAAAAATAGCAGTAACAGTAGAAAGAGGAGCAGCAACCTTAGCACCAGCATCAGCAGAAACATCAGTATCAGCATCAGCAATAGCAGCATATAAGAGCAGAAAACAGCAATACGACTGCCAGCAACAGTAGCAGCAACATCAGTATCAGTAGAAACATCAGCACCAGCAATAGCAGCATATAAGAGCAGAAAACAGTAACACGACTGCCAGCAACAGTATCAACAGTATCAGCAGCATCATCAGTATCAGCATCAGCAATAGCAGCATATAAGAGCAGAAAACAGGAACGCGACTACCATCAACAGTATCAGCAGCAACATCAGTATCAGCAGAAACATCAGTATCAGCATCAGCAATAGCAGCATATAAGAGCAGAAAACAGTAATACGACTGCTAGCAGCAGTATCAGCAGAAACATCAGTATCAGCAGAAACATCAGCATCAGCAATAGCAGCACATAAGAGCAGAAAACAACAATACGACTGCCAGCAACAGTATCAGCAGCAACATCAGTATCAGCAGAAACATCAGCATCAGCAATAGCAGCACATAAGAGCAGAAAACAGCAACGCGACTGCCAGCAACAGTATCAGCAGAAACATCAGTATCAGCAGAAACATCAGTATCAGCAATAGCAGCACATAAGAGCAGAAAACAGCAATACGACTGCCAGCAACGGTATCAGCAGCAACATCAGTATCAGCATCAGCAATAGCAGCATATAAGAGCAGAAAACAGCAACGCGCCTACCAGCAACAGTAGCAGCAACAACATCAGTATCAGCAGAAACATTAGCATCAGCAATAGCAGCATATAAGAGCAGAAAACAGCAACGCGACTGCCAGCAACAGTAGCAGCAAGGCGCTAGCTGTCTCTACATCCCCTCTATCCCCTCCGTTCCTTCCTTGGCTCCCTCTTCTCCCTCGTGCCAACGCACCTGCATCGCCTCTTGATTTTCGATGTCTGCCCCTATGAGGCAAAGGGGGAGAAGCGGAGGCTGTGCTGCGATGGAGCCTCTCTTCGTGCACGCGATTGCTTGTTTTGCGCTGTCTCTGGCTGCTGCCACCCCTTCCTCTTCCCCTCGAGTTGCTGCGTCGATCTCGCTGCCGGCTGCCGAAAGGCGCTCTCTCCACTCTGTCTCGACTGCCCCCCTCCCCCCCTCTGTAGCACTTCAAAGGGCACACTTCCTCTGCAGAAGTTTCCCTCCTGCTGAGACGGTGAGACGTCGAGGAGAGATGCAGTCGGTGTGAAGAAGAGGGGAGGGGGTGGTGCACGTGCTGCTGCTGCCCCTCTCTGCTGCTCTCTCGTCCCCTCCAGTCTCTCAGCCTCTCTCTTTCCCAAGCAGGCTTGGTAGAGCCGGCTGCATGCCTCTTGGCACTGTGCTGCTGCTGACTGGTGTGAGAAGAAGCGTCTCGCCTTCGCATCGCTGCGCCTGGAAGCGTTCCCCCCGAAAGCCTGCAGTGGCTACGGCTGTCTCGCCTTCCTGCGTGTCTGCTGGAGCTGCTGCGACTCATAGCTGCGCACGTCGTGTCTAGGAGAGCAAATGCGAAAAACTAACGCCTTGCGATTGGCGGGAAAAGCGTGGGGAATTGGGTGAAAGAGAGAAGGAGGGATGAAAGAGAGAAAGAGGGATAAAAGAGAGAAGGAGGGGTGGAAGAGAGACGGAGGGGTGAAAGAGAGGAGGGATAAAAGAGAGAAGGAGGGATGAAAGAGAGACGAAGGGATAAAAGAGAGAAGGAGGGGTGAAAGAGAGACGGGCTGGAGAAGAAACGGCCTTTGCAGTGGCTGCTCGACTTGCTGCTGCTGCTGCTCGACTTGCTGCTGCTGCTACTACTCTCCTACTGTAATTGCAGCGCAACGACGTGAGGCGTGAGGCGACCGTTGCAGCTGTGACTTCGCGCTACCACGACAAGAACAACAACAACAACAACCAGCAGCAGCAGCAGCTGCTGCTGCTGCTGCTGCTCCTGCCTGCGTTTTCCGAAGAGAGCAGCAGCAAACACAACGAGGGCTTACGCCTCCGCCGCTGTACAGACACTGGGGCCCCCCAAGAGGCCCCCCTCCTTCCAATAGGACCAACTGCTGCTGCTGCTGCTGCTGCTGCTGCTGCTGCTGCTGCTGCCACCAACAGCGAGGAAAGAAGTCTAACGTTTCGTCCACGCAAGCCGCTGTAAAGGGGGTGCAGGAGGGAGGCACTCCAAGAGGCAGCAGACAAAAACGCAGCAGTGTTGCTGCAAGGAGCAGACGCCAGAGGCTGCTGCAGCCGCTGCCGCTGCTGCTAGTGGAGTTGCTGCTGCAGAACTGCCGTAGCTGCCGCTGCTTCTGCTGGCACTAGACACCCAAGGAGCAGCAGCATTTGCTAAGAAGTAAAGGATTACTTCGGCTTGCCTCAGCCATCGCCGCAAAAATAGCGGCTCCAGTCTCCTACGTTCTCCCGCTGCTGCTCAGAAGCGCATGCATGCAAAACGCAGCGGCCTTCTTCACTGCCGTGCAGCATGCGCCAGCAGCTGTTGCTGCTGCTGTTGCTGCTGGTGAGGCTACTGCTGCAGTTTTTCCTGCACTTTTTCTTGTTTCTGCCCATGCTCTGCGTCTGTTTCAGCGAAACACAGCCCTCGAGACGTGCACAGCCACTATACTACAAGCGGAGCGTTCGTGCGGGTGTCGCTACAGTATCGCTCGTCGTTGTAGCAACGTTACTGTGGAGAATTCCCTCCTCTTTTTGCCTCGCGCTGCTTGCTTTACTTTAGCGTCTTTAGGAGGCGTTTTGGCGGCAATACAGCTAACGGTTTTCGCTCTTGGACGGAGCGACCACAGACTCGCTCCTCGCTCTCTCCCTGCAGATCGCCATTCCGCACAAGTGAGCGCTTCGCATGTGCAAACCACTCAACTCTTGCGCATTAGGCTCATGGAGGAGGCCTCGGGAGTTTTTTTCGCTCGTGTCGTGACAGTGCGGGTGCATGCAGAGGTCTGGCAGCGGCGAGAGCGACACACGGGAAAAAGCGCATGCAGCGAGCCTTTCTGCGTCTGCATGCGTCCGTAAAGCCTGCAGCTCTGCGCAGGCAACTCCCGACAAACGGGTGGAGGATCTCGAGAGCTCATGCCGTCAGCCTAAGTGCGCGCATGCATACATGCATACTTGCTGGGGTGTTTTCAGCAGCAGATGTGGCTTATACGGGGATTTCCACCGTCTCTCCAGCGTCCCTTCTGGTGTTTAGAAGGCTCTGTCGAGGGTTCGCCGTTTTTTTCTTCCTGCTCACTCGTGTGACTGCTCCTGCTCCTGCTGCTTGTGCTGCCTGTGCTGCTGGGGGTTGTGGTGTACAGACACTCCAGCGGCGCTTCCGCCTCTGCGCAGTGGAAGCGTGGCTCTCTTCGGCATCGCCTGAGTGCGGGTTGGTCTGTGAGGCAGATCATGCAGCGGCGATACAAAATGTTTTTCGCAAGTGTACATGCAAGGCATGTAAAAAAATGGCAGAGCTCGACCAACGGGTGATGCACGCGTTCTCTCTTGCTGATCAGACGCTGCAGTAAACGACTTTTCTCATCCGCGCTGCTGCTGCCAACGCCAAGTCGGAGTAAGCTCGCAGCGTGTTGTTGCTGTTGCTGCTGCCGTTGCTGTTCGTGCTGTTCGTGCTGTTGCTACTCCTACTCCTACTACGACTGCTACTCCTACTACTACTGCTACTGCTGCGGGTGTGTCTCAGCAACTTCCGCCATGGCAGACCTGCTGCTTTAGGCGCCGCTCGCTTCAAGTTTTTCCCCGCGGCGAAAGCGGCAGCGCATGAGGCGGCAACAACAGCAGAAGCAAATGCGGCAACAAGAGCAGCCACAGGAACGAAGCCCCTTTTGCAGTCTGCTCCAGCAGCAGACTCCGATTGGGGTGTACGTACAGCCTGCAGCGGCAGCCGAAAAAACGGCGGCAGCGCCGGTACTGTTGCGAGGTTTCCAGAGACTGCGAGACAGACGCTGGCTAGATGATGGCGTCCTCCATGCGTTTCTGAAGCACCTGCAAGTGCTGAATCACGAAAGGCATCAAGCAGACTTCATACGGTGCTTTGAAGGGAGGAGAGGCGAAGAAAAGGGGGCTTTTCTGTAGCTTTCGCGAATGCCTTTAATGGTGCGCATGTTGCCAACGCGTAAAATGCAGCGCGCGACTTCGGCAGTTGCAGTTGCAGTATTAGCGGCAGCGGCGGCAACGGCAGGGACCTTTTTTAAAACTTATAAGTAAATATATATAAATATATATATGTATATGTATGTATACATATTTAAAGGTTAAAAGCGGGAGATATTTCATTTCATGTGCAGCCGCTGCTGCAGCTAGGCTAGTTAGCTGGCTAGATGAGTTAATAGTGTTTTCAAGCGCGATGAGTAGGGATTTTCTGGCGCTGCAGCGTACCGCGTGTCTGCATCCTAAAAGCCTTCTTCTTTGCAATGCTTCAAAGCAGATCTAAACCTGCAGACTATGCCAGAATTCAGGCGCGTGCATGCGCTAAGCTCCAGAATCCTAGGAGTTCCCGTGCATGCATGCATGCATGCATGCGCTACTCTGTAGCGTGTCTCGAAGGTCTTGCTGCTTGGAATCTCTGATATTGTGACATGTGGCGTCAGAGATGGCTACGCGGATCAGACATGTTCTCGTTTCGCTTTTTTTGGTGCCGCTGCATCTCCGTAACGTCCATTGGTCTTTGGGGTTGTAGACATGGCGTAAGGCTACGTACTGCTGCTGAGGCTAAAACCATACTGCATTGCTGCTGCTAAGGCTTCGTTGCTGCTGCTAAGGCTGCATTCTTGCTGCTAATACTATACTGCATTGCTGCTGCTAAGACTGCATTCTTGCTGTTAAGACTCTACTGCATTGCTGCTGCTAAGGCTGCATTCTTGCTCTTAAGACTATACTGCATTGCTGCTGCGAAGTCTGCATTCTTGCTGCTAAGACTATACTGCATTGCTGCTGCTAAGACTCTACTGCATTGCTGCTACTAAGGCAGCATTTTTGCTGCTAAGACTATACTGCTGCTGCTGCTAAGAGTGCATTGCTGCTGCTTAGGACGATGGTTTGATCGCTGCTGTGACTCAACGGGGACTGCTGCTGTTGCAGCGGCAGCAGCTCAATTCGTAGGACGCTGCGCTCCTTTGCTGGGCGTACTCGATTTTTTACTTCGCCTCTCGCTCGAGGTGTTTTTTTCTGCGACACGCATGTCTGTTGGCGAGCCATCTGCTGCAGTCGGGACCTTACCTTCGTGTTTGACGCGCTGCTGTCGCAACAGTTTGAGACATTTCACGAAGCCCTCACTTCTTTATCGACAGAAGGCGGGAAGACGCTTGGCGCGAGTGGTGCGCTGAACTTGCGTTGTGGCGGTCTTCCCTGTGTAGGTGTGGTTTTTGCAGGTGGTGAGAAAGACTCACAAAAGGGGAGTTTGTTTGGGTTGTAGATTTTTTTTGAGGTGCAACGCCACCTCACTGGGGTGCCGCGCTGCCCTGTGAGTTCTCTTATGAAGTGTCTAATAGCGAGAAGCAGCTGCAGCTGCAGCAGCAGCTGTTGCAAAAGCAGCAGACGGGCAGTGCGGCCTCTCAGCCTTCGGCGGAGCCTCTGGCTCAAGAGCAGTGCGCCGCTGAGGACGCCTTAGTGCAACGTGAGGAGTTTCCCAAGGGAACTATTGAAATGCGGGCAGGAAGCATGTTCACGGACTGCAATAGCAGCGGCAGCAGCAAATGCAATTTGTTTAAGGCTCCGTCTCAGGAGGGGTGTGACGACTGCGGGATTTTCTTGTGCCTCTTTGCGGCGGTCATCTCGAACGGAAAGCCTTTCGGCTTCTCGCAGCAAGATGTCGCTGCATGCAGACAGAGGCTGGTAGGCTGTTAGGCGAAATACTCTCTGCTGGCCCTTCGGCCCTTTGCAGCTGCCGTCTAGTGCTGTTGTTGGTGGCAGTTTCGCGGCGCTCGATGGCTGCGGATTAAACGTCTGCCGAGGCCCCTTGTGAAGGGCAAACGTATGCCAAATTTGGGGTGTACGGATGCAACAACTGCGTTCAGGCAGCGGCACTCCTGGAATCTCCATGAGCGCTGGTTGCAATATCGAGCACTGTGCTGCAACAGCTGTAACAGCCAACCTTCTGTCTGTCTGTGTGTCTGTATCTATCTACCTCGATCTATCTAGCTATCTAGCTATCTCTGTGTTTTGGTGCTTGCTTTTTCCCATTCGGTCAAGGAACCATCTGGAGTGTATTTGCTGTTAAGGAGGTGTCTGCGGCATCTTGGACGCGGAAAACACGCGTCCAAGATGCCGCAGATGTATTCTTTCCTTTTCGCGAAGTGCGCGTAGCTAGCCTTGCTAGGGCTGTGCAGTGCATAGCTGAGCTGAAACAAGAATCCACAGATTGTAGGCAGTAATGGCCTCGACGAACGCACCAAGATTTAGGGTGCAGTCAAAGCCAGGATGTACCACTGGTTAGGGTGTATAGGTGAAAACGCCGGAGCCGTTGTCTGGAGTGTAGCTTCTGTTTTGGGGCGTAGTCGCTGGGGTTGGAAGGCTGAGGGGTGCGCGTTCTAGCAGAATTATGGCCGCCTCGTGTTTCTCTCGGTTCAAATGGAGCATAGCGCATGCGCTGCGCTCTTAGCTGCTCCCGCAGAGTTAGGAACCCTCCTTTCTCCCTCCTTTCCCCCCCACTCCCTTCGTAGTCCAAAGGGTGACTTTCTTTGGAAGGAAGGTCGTCCTGTGTATGTCTTGCTGGAAGACGACGGGCAGCGCCAGGCATCCTTCCAGCGCCAGGCATCCTTCCTTCGTGCCTTCTATCTCACAACCACGCAGCAACCCTTTATGAGATTTCAGGAAAGAAACGAAGCTCAATTTTATTAAAGCGCAAACTCCGTAATGCCCGCCTAGGCGAAGACGAGCAAGAGGGAGAGGGGCCCCCCCCACCCGCTGCTCTCCCAATGACGCTGCACTGCGTCCTTCTCGCTTTTTGTCTGCTTGCATATGCAGATTGAATTTTGCATGATCCTAAATGAGGCTGCGTGATGTGTTCTCGATGTTGTTCGCATGAATGTGATTCTGGAGGGACCTCTGTGCTGCCTGCATCGGAGGCGGAGGTGTATGGGTGTGTATGGGTGTGTGTGTGTTTTTATGGGTGTATGCCCTCCAGCCGCAAAATCCACGAATGAGGGCTTTCTGTGGCTCGTTTGTGCGATTTTTGACGCCGTTGTGTGTAGCGTTCTGCCTGGGGTTTCCGATCAGAGGCCTTTTCGCCTTTTTTCGGGAGTCTCCCCTGCCCAGCCGAAGGCAGCCGCATGCCGCGTCTGCTCGGCAAGTGCCACCCAGCGCTCGCTCTCTGCTTCGCGGGGAGAAGGCATGGCGATTTGGCGCGGCTGTCGCCGAGCACTGGGGAGCCACAAAGGCGCTCCAGGCAGAACCGACTCCCTATGTCTTGCCTGCATGTCCTCCCATAGAGGCTCTGCTGTCTGTACAGCCGCCGCTGCAGCAGCCGCTGCCTACGGCTGAGAGAACTCCCGCAGCGGCAGCAGCTGCAGCTGCGACTGTGGCGCTGCAGCAGTACGCGGTGCAGACAACGAGGGCGGCTGCGGCTGCTGCTGCAGCCTTGAAGAGCTTTCCCTCCCGCGTACCAGATCCAGCAACGCGGCAGTTGCTGAGTCTGTCTCTTCGCCAGCAAGAGCAGCCTCACCAGCAGCAGCAGCCGCTGTCGATGGAAACGATTGCGCGTGTGCGGCTGCAGCTGCGACTTTTACACCAGGCAGTGATCTCCTCGGGTAAGGAGATAGCCATCGGAGTACGCCTCCCTCCCCCTCCCTTCCGCTTTCCAAGTTGAACTGACACGTCTTTGAAGTGAAGGCTTCTTGCTTGCATGCGCGAAAGCCCTTCTTCCCCACCGCTGCCGCCGCTAAGCCCCTCAGTGGCACTGCCCAGTGCACCTTCAGCCGTGCAGCGCTGCCGCGTTTTTCGTGTTGTCTCCTCGTGGCGCCAGCTGCAACTTAGGGAGTTTCTCGAGGCTGTCGCCGCTGTGCATGCAGCAAAACGCATCTCTAGCGAGGTTCGCGAGTCAGGTCGAAGGGGTTCTCGCCTGGCTGTTCTCCGGGTATGTCTTCCCTTCTGTTTTGACCGTCTGCTCTTTGCCTTGCGTCTTGCCATCTCGTGCTGCCTGCCGAGGCTCAAGTAGTTTCCACGCGCAAGAGCGACCTTCCCCCCTCCTCCCAGCCTTCTACACCCCTGTACGGGCGTGCACGCAGACGGAGACTGTTCAACGAGGCGTAGACATCCTGCTTAGTTGGCGTCTTTTCACATTCTCGCCCTTCTGTCTCCCTTCGACTTGTCTCTCTTTTGCGGCTACTGCATGGTTGCATGCGCAGAGCTCGCGTGTCGCTGACTTCGCCTCCGCAAGCGTGCAGTCCACAGCTTGCGTGTGTTTTCTAGTCGTGGTGTGCATGCAGTTCTTTCCATGACAGAAGCTGCCGTGCATGCTGACTGTGTTGGTGCTGCGGGCTGACTGCTGCTGCTCAGACTTATAAAGAAGGCGTCGCAAAGCTGAGGCGGCTTCTGCTGCTGCATGCACCGACGCTGCAGCAGTACAGAGTGCTCAAGACAACCGTTGATCATTTGACCAAGAAGGGATTTCTCTTGGAAGTGTGTTTGTTTGTGTTTGTGTGTGTTTGTGTGTGTGTATTTGTGTGTATTTGTTTGTGTGTTTGTGTGTGTGTTTGTGTGTGTCTGTGTGTGTCTGTGTGTTTGTTTGTGTGTATTTGTTTGTGTGTTTGTGTTCGTTTGTTTGTTTGTGTTTGTTTGTTTGTGTTTGTTTGTATTTGTTTGTGTTTGTGTGTGATTGTTTGTGTGTTTGTGTATTCGTTTGTGTGTTTGTGTGTATTTGTTTGTATGTTTGTTTGTATGTTTGTTTGTGTGTTTGTAGTTGTTTGCATGTTTGTTTCTGTGTGTTTGAATTTGTTTGCATGTTTGTTTGTGTATTTGTTTGTGTTTGTGTGTGTTTGTTTGTGTGTTTGTGTATTTGTTTGTGTGTTTGTGTGTATGTCTTTGTATGTTTGTTTGTGTGTTTGTATTTGTTTGTGTGTTTGTTTGTGTTTGTTTGTGTTTGTGTGTGTTTGTTTCTGTGTGTTTGTGTATTCGCTTGTATGTTTGTGTGTATTTGTTTGTATGCTTGTTTCTGTGTGTTTGTGTTTGTTTGTGTGTATTTGTTTGTGTGTTTGTTTGTGTTTGTGTCGGTGCTGCCTACGCTCTCAATAAGGCTTGCTGCTTTGAAAAGGCTGAGAGGCAGCAGCATCAGCGCTGTCTTTTGCATGCAGCAGAGACGGTGAAAGAGTGCTGCGTCGTGACAAACCACTCCTAGCCCTTGTTCTGTGTATGTGTTTGTCTGTATGCAGAGAGCGTGGAACAGACGGCCATGCGTCTGCTTTCTCTCCACAACATCAGCAGCAGCAGCTGCTGCTGCTGCTGTAGCAGCCTCAGCAGCAGCAAGCACAGGGAACCTTGTTTCATCGTCTCCGTTTTGGCGATCTTTGCGTCTTTCTTTGGCATCGGCAGGCTCAGCTGGAAGGGTAAACGAATTTCGCATGTGTATACGTCTTCAGTTCGTAGATCATGCATATCTATATATATGTACATGCACGCAAACCCTGTGTGGATAGCAAGTGCTGTGTTGTGTATGTACTGTACTGTGCTGCAGCTGCTGCTGCTGCCGCCTCTGCCAAAAAACGCCCCTGACACGACTATGCCGTTTCTGTTTGCAGTATGTCTCCCCCCCCTTCGCTCCCCCTGCTCGGCAGTTTCGGATATGCAAGCTCCTTGCAATGCCTTTGCGGCTGACACTGTGTTGCGTTTAGATGTGCATGTGCATGTGCTTCTTTGTGCAGCGTGCTGTGTTAGGAGCGACTCCGGCTGCCGTCTGCTTTGTGATAGATGCAGCAACTTTGCAGTGCAACAGCAACACCAACAACAATACCAATGACAGCAGCAACATTGACAGCAGTAGCAGTGACAGCAACAGCAGCAGCAGTGACAGCAGCAGCAGCAATGACAGTAGCAATGACGGCAGCAACATAGACAGCAGCAACAGCAACAACAGCAGCGAAAACGCGAGTCTGGCAGCATTCGACGATCTGTCAGTGCGCGTTGCCATACGGCGGCTGTTTCCTAAGAGGCCATGGTCAGTCGAGAAAGTTTGAGATTTTTCAGAGGGCTGGCATGCGTTTTTAGAGAGCCTCCTCCTTTTTTTGTGGGAAGGCTGTGTGTATTTTTTATTTTGATGACAATGGGACTGAAGTGTGCCTGCCCGCATTTACTGCCCCTGCTGTACAGACAGCTGCTCATCATGAAGGCGCTAAGTCGTCTTATTAGGGTGGCCGCTCCTGTATCATCAAACTGACAGCAGCAGCTTAAGGAGTGTTTCTTCTGCTGCTGATGATGATGATTCTGCTGCTACTAACGATGATTCTGCTGCTACTAACGATGATTCTGCTGCTGCTGCTGATGATGATGATTCTGCTGCTGCTACTGATGATGATTCTGCTGATGATGATGATGATTCTGCTGCTGCTGCTGCTGATGATGATGATGATTCTGCTGCTGATGATGATGATTCTGCTGCTACTGATGATGATGATGATTCTGCTGCTAATGATGATGATGAAGACTCTGCTGCTGCTGCTGATGATGATGATTCTGCTGCTGCTGATGATGATGAAGACTCTGCTGCTGCTGATGATGATGATGATTCTGCTGCTGATGATGATGATAAAGACTCTGCTGCTGCTGATGATGATCATGATTCTGCTGCTGCTGCTAATGATGATGATGATGATTCTGCTGCTGGCGTCCTATCGCATGGCCGCAGTTGTCAGTTGCTGCTCTTCGGCTGTTGCGTGTTTGCAGGCTGGATGTCTTTTGCAACGTCTCGCATCTCGCTCCTGATCTGAGGGAACGCATTCAAGTGTGTTGCGAATTGGATGCTGAGCCTGCTGCTGGTCCACTGGGAGTTTTTCTTCCTCTTGTCACTGCCGCATGCAGTCTGCTGACTCTGGTCAGAGATGCACAGGCGCGTGCGACGTACTTAGCGGGAGAGGGAAGCGGGGAGGGGTGGGGGTGGTGGTGATTTGGGTTGTGGTTGTTGTTGTATGCGCTACGCTGCGGGGGGTGGTTGTGGTTGTTGTTGTTGTATACGGCGCAGGTGGCCTTCCCAACAGCACTGCTAATTGAAGACTCGCTCCAGCAGCAACAGCATTTTCAGCAGCAGGATCAGGTTCTGCAGGAGGAGGCATGCGCACTGCCTCTCCTGAAGTCTCCTGGGAAAGCAGCGCAAGTTTTGTCGACTCAGCAAGACGCGTGTCTCCGCCATCGAATAGCTGCTCTCCTGGAGCAAGTGAAGCCTCTAGCAGCAGCAGCCGCTGCTCATCTTGAGCAGCAGGAGGAGCAGCGGCAGCGGCCTAAGGCGCTGGATCGGGCAGAAGTGCTGAAGGATGCTCTCGGAGTGTACAACCAGCTGCAAAGACAGCGGGGGAATGTTTTGTGATATCGGTTTTTTTTCAGAAAAGAGCTTCCTCCAAGAGTGATGAATGGTATCTATCACACGCTCACAGACTTCCCGAGTCGCACGGCAGGCCTGGCAGTTCGATTTTTGTGAAGCCACGAGAGCTCTCAGAAAGACGAAGTGTCGCCACCCAACGTAGAGCGCTAGTGCCCTTGCCGGAGGCGCCATAACATAGAAAATAGCATGCGCAGCACTTGTTAGGCTTTGGAAGAGAAGGAAGGGGGGAGGAGGGAGGGGAGGTACATGGAAAATTGCATGGCTTGTCTAGCGGCCGTGCCAGATGCAGTCGCAGCTGTACAGACAGACACATCTATGAGGGAGGTATCTTTAAGGCATTCAAGCATTGTCAGAGGCGAATAGGTAGGCTTAGAAAGCCTGCTGCCTTGCGATGGATTTGGCCCTCCAAATCCTCCCTAGCCTTCCGTGGGTGTTTCAAAGCGTGCGAGGAAATTCTTCCTGCGGCTCCTAAGACGCCTGCCAAGCGTGCAGCTCCTGGGGGGAAGCAGGGGAGAATAAGGGAAATCACTGCTATGCCCTTCTGCCCATCCAAAGTAGCGTCTGCAGAGGATGGTCAGTGCTCTACGGGTTCTTTTTAGTTGATACTCCGAGTTGCCATGAAGCGCGATGTTGCGGATGCCAGCTCGCAAAAACAGCCTCCCGCATCTTCTTTGCCTAGTGTGGCCGTTGCAACTAGCGACGTGGGAATGCGTGATCACACCAGCTACTACGACGCGCGCATGAGTGTAATCATCGCCGGACGATTGAGAGCTCCCGCTGTTCGTGTTCGCGGTATTTGTTGGTGCAGCGTGTGAAATTTTTTCGGGGCAGTTCCGTAGTCGAAAAGCTAGCGCTCCGTAGCTACTCGTGCGCAGCTGCTGCTGCTGCATGCAGGCTGCCGTGTGTTGGAGAGGGGAACGAAGGAGGGGAGAACGGAGGGAGAGCTGAGGGAGTGTGCAGCAACGTTCTTGCCCCTTGCTGCCTCTAATTCTTGCCCTCTGCCCCCTCAACGCGAAGGCCTAGTGGACTAAGGATGCCAGGAACGTTGGCGGCAGACTTTTCGAAAGGCAGTTTGATGAATAAATTCCCACGAAGTCGTGCCACATTTGGCGAAGTTCTCCCTAAGGGGACACTGAGAGCCGCAGACTCCATGTGCAAACGAAAATGGTGATGAACTCGGTATTTCTCAACAAGGAAGCGTGCGGTTCTCTTTCTGCTGGCGAGCGATACAGCTAAAAAGCATGCCGGGATGCATGAGCATAGCTGCATGCTGTAGCCAGCTCGCTAAATCCAGCAGCCTTCACAGTTAGTCGCTGACAACCTGCACCGCTCGCGGATACACCCGATCTTCCTATTGAATCAATTTGCCACCTGTTTATTCCTCCCCTCCCCACCGAGAAGGATGTGCATGCAAGCAGCTACGCTCGAAGCAGGCAGACTTCTAGACTCATTTTGCTGCATCGAGCTGGTGGCGTAGGAAGGATTTAGGTGTATCTGAGTCCTTTCGGCAGCTCTTCGGTAAAAAGGCGAAGAAGAGGAGTGCGATTTCTCTCCAGTGCAACGTGTCAAACCTCGGAGAAAACTCCATGCTCTCTGTGTGGCATGGAGTTTGAAGGCGAAGCCTGCGCCTCTTGCCGCGTTCCAAGGCGCAAGCACGCGGAGCATCCCCCATGAAACGGCAGTGACAGTTCACGGTGTACATACAGGTTAGTCTACGCTATGGCAAAAGTACGTGTTCCCCCTCCTTCGCCGCACAGCTACAGGATTTCTGAAGGGCCGTCGGCCAGACACACAGACTAGCAGCCTGTAGCCAATACACGAACACCTAAACTGGCTGGAGAGCATGCGTTTCTCCGAAAATATCTACTTGCTACGGTAGACTCCTCATTTGGAGGAGCGTGCAGGAAGCCATCCGTTAGAACACCGCACGAACTCGAAGCTTTTGCCACTGCCTTGGTGCGGCAAAAAGGCATTTTTTTCTGCACTGCGAATATCACTTGGCCTCGCGGCAATCAACCTGCCGCGTTTTGGAATGCCTTCTAGTTCAGATTGCAGCCTGGAAGGAAGACGAGAAGGCTTTAGAGAGAAGTCGAGCTGCTGCTGCTGGTGCTGCGTGGTTGCTGCCTTACCGTCGTGTGGCGGCTGTTGCTCTTGCTGATGTCGCAATTTCTTCTGTTTCTGCTGTTGCTGCTAGACGAACAACAAGGCGCTCTTAGAGGGCCGTTCAGTGCAGCGGCGGAAGCGTTTAAAGCGGTGTTCGCTTTAACTCATGGACTGATTGAGTGCGGCAGAAGCAGCAACTACAAACAACTAGAAGGAACAGAAATAAAAGATCAAAAATGCGCAGTGAATGCACCCGAGGCGGTAGCAGCTGCTGCTGCTGCTGCTGCTGGTTCTGCGTTCCCCCACACAGCAGCAGCAGCAGCAGCTGCTGCTGCTGCTGCTGCTACTGCTGCTGCTGCTGCTCCTGCTCCTACTCCTTCTCCTGCTGCACGCGCGCGGCTTGCATCTGTTCGGCTGTTTCTCCCTTGTTTGGAGGCACTTCGAAAATCCCTTGAGACTGCGCTGCGCTGTGCAGTTGCGCACTGGAAGCTCCGAAGTCTGGCTGCAGCCGCTGCAGTAAGAGCAGCAGCAGCAGAGAGCGTGGCTGCTGCTCTTCCGTAGTACGCTCACTTGCGCGTTTCGCATAGATATTTATATATAGTTCTATAGCGTTGCAATCGCCCCTCTCCTCTGTATCTTCGCACACGGCGGCAGTTTCTCGCGCCTTCCCGCTGCAGCTCTCGCTGCAACCCCTCCTGCCGCTGCAGCACAGAGATATCCAGCATTCGTTCTCGCGCTTCATCGCACTCGACGCAGGTGTAGCGCTCCAGAGGCAGAGACAGGCAGAGCAGAAGGAGACTTCGACGCTCTGCAAAGTTCGCCTGCAAAACGCCTGCCTTCGATCCTCCCCTGCTTCCCACCCCCTACCTTCCCCGCGTGCGCTCTCCCCTGCCCCCTCTGTCATCCCTCCAAACGCCACGCAATTCGCTTCTAAAATTCCAGCGACTTTCTTTTCAGCAGCGAGAAGTTGCTGCTCCAGCAAGAGGCCTTTCGAGCACTCCTATATCCCCCACCTACAGCCACCACGTTTTGGGTGCAGTAGTCATCTCTTTTTGAGGAGAGCGCAGAGTGGGGAGTGCTCGCTGCTCAGAAGCAGCAGCAGCAACCATTTGAAGCAACACTGATAGCAGCAACAACAAGAGCAGCGACAAGAAGAGCAGCGACAAGAAGAGCAGCGACAACAAGAGCAGCGACAAGAAGAAGAGCAGCGACATCAAGAGCAACAACACGCCAGCTAGCTGGCTCTTGTTAGCGTTGTGGGGTCCTTTGTGCCTTGTGCACACTTCCTAGCATCAGCATCATCAGGCAGCAACACGAGCAGGAGGATGGAAGCAGATTTCCGCACCTTCTAACGTGGACGAAAACGCATCGGAAAACGTTCCTTGCTGCTGCAGCAGGAGCACCAACAGGTGTGTCGCATTCTGTGGGTGGCTGCAGCGGGCAAGTTTTTTGTGCTTCCTGCTGCTAGTGCATGTGTACATATATATATATTTATATATATACATACACGTATCTATAAATATACGCCATCTTACGACATCCTTTCTCGGGGGATTTTCTGGTGCCTTTTTTCCGCCCAAAGCCGTCATATTTACATATACATATATACATATATATATACATATATATATATACATATATATACATATATACATATATATATACATACAGAGGGCCTTTCAAAGCCATCTTGGCAGTAAATCCTTTGCGCCGTGCAGCGCGCACGTGGAGCAGCAGCAACAGCAGCAACAGCAGCAGCAGCAGCAGCAGCAGCAGCAGCCAATAAGACATCGGCACGAAGCGCAGAAAACTCCTGTCAGTTGACGAAAGGCTTTGTGGCCTTTTGCGATTAGGGAGATTCTTCAAGTGTTGGCGAGGCTTTACGTTCTCGCCAGAGGTGTTGCGCAGCTGCAGCGCGTTGATTGCCTCTGGTGAGGATGTCTGCCGCAGAAGCAGATACAGTCACTCCCCACAACGCTAGCCTCCTCAAGCTGCAGCAGCAGCAGCAGCAGCACGCCGCTGCTGCTGCAGACAACGAAGGCAGCAGCAGCAGCAGCAGCAGCACTGCCTCCCCTCCAGGCGCTTCAGCAAACAGCTCCAGCGGCAGTCTCTCAACTGCTGCTGCTAATAAGCAGCAACAGCAGCAGCAGCAGCAGCAGCAGCAGCAGCAGCCACACAGCTCTAATCGCTCCACACTCAGAGCTGACGCCTCCGAATTTACGCCGCTCACAAAGGCTGTTTCCCCCCCTTCTCAGCAGTCTGCGCTGGCTAGCAGCAACACGCACAGCAACAATAACGCTCACACCAATAGCAGCAGCAACAGCAACAGTCCACCCAACAACGGCGGGAAGGCGTATCAGTTCAATCGCAACGCACAAGAATTCGTTCCTGGTCGCCTCTACGTGCTCCCCAACACTACAGCAGCAGCAGCAACAGCTGCTGCTGCAGGCTATGCCTGTGCGGCTCCGTCCCCTGTCTATTATCCTTCTCCAGCAGTCGCTCCTCCTTACGGCTATCCTGCAGTGTACGCTTCCGCTCAGCAGCAGCAGCAGCAGCAACGCCACACGAGAACGACTAGGCAGCATCAAACGCAGTTGCACAAAGGCGCTGCTGCCGCAGGAGGAAACGGCTCTCGCCGTTGGGCAGGCAACCACCAACACCAAGCCTCTCCAGCAGCTGCTCCCCCTACACCGCAGCAGCAGCAGCAGCAGTCGCAGCAGCAGGAGCAGTCGCAGCAACAGGAGCAGTCGCAGCAACAGGAGCAGTCGCAGCAACAGCAGCAACAGCAACAGCTTCCGCCCCCCCCCCCACCTCCTCCTCCCGTCAGCGGCATTATTGAGCAGCAGCAGCAAACTTTGCCAGGAGGTTCTTTCAGAGATAGGCTGCTGAAGGGGACGGCTGCTTCGAAGAAGTCTAACGGTTCTACGCAACAGACGCAGTCTGAACCCAAAGAGGGAGCGGCTGCCAAGCAGCAACAGCTGCAGCAGCAGCAGCAGCAGCAGCAGCCAGCCGCGGAAGGAGCTGCGGGGAGAACTGCTAGCTTTCCATGGTCGCCTTCCGACAACACTTCTGCTTCGGAAGGATCAGCAGCAGCAACTGCAACAAAAACGGCAGCAGCAGCAGCAGCAGCAGCAGACGGCAGCAGAGTGGAGTCGTGGTGTGAGAAGGTTCGTGCCTCGCCGTCGAAGAAGGCAGCGGCGGCAGTCAGTGAGACGTCTGCTGCTGCGTCGAAGGCGCAACTGGAAGAGCAGCAGCAGCAGCAGATAAAACAGGCAAAGCCGCAGAGTGCTGGTGGGGTTGTTCAGAGTGGGAAGCGCATCTCTGAGACGGTGGTTGGCTTACAGTCCCCTCCCCTCACCACAGGTGCTTCGGCAGGCTCATCCGCCTTTCAAGTCTCCGAGACTGCCGCTGCGCCTGCAGCAGCAGCAGGAGGAGCTGCTGCTGCTGCTGCCAGCAAGGCTTCCTCGCAGAGTCGCGAGGAGAGCTCTGCTGCAGGGGCAGAGGTGACTGCCGAGGCAGCTGGTGACTCTTCGAGACGCAGCACCATGGCTTTGTCTGGCACAGCCAAACAGCAGCAGCAGCAGCAGCAGCAGCAGCAGCAACAGCAGCAGCAGTCGGTGGCAGCAGCAGCAGCGTCTGCAAGCAGCAACAGCAACAGCAGCAGCAGTAGTGGATCAAGCTGGGTAGACAAGGTGAAGGCTTGCAAGCCAAAGCCAGCAGCAAGACAAACTGACTTTGCGGTGGGAGGGGTTGCAGGTGTCGCTACAGCGAGCAGCAGCAGCAGCAGCAGCAGCAGCAGCAGGCAGGAGCCTCAGCAGCAGCAGCAGCAGCAGCAGCAGCAGCAGCAACAATGGGCCGTTAGGCGCACTTCGGGGTCACCTCCAGAGGCTTTGAAGGAAAAGCAGCAGCAGCAGCAGCAGCAGCAGCAGCAGCAACAGCAGCAGCAGCAGCAGCAGCAGCAGCAGCAGCAGCAGCAGCAAGTTTCTTCAGAAGAAAATTGGCAGCGGACCTTAGCGGTGTCAGGAGGAGTAGAGACAGGGGGTGAGTCTGCGAGCAGCGCTCAGGATGCTTTGCCAGCTCCTGCAGGGGCAGTTGCAGAAACAGCAAAAACAGTGGCAGCAGTTACAGCAGACAGAGGCGGAGGAGGAGGGAGCAGCAGCAGCAGCAGCAGCAGCAGCAGCAGCAGCAGTTTATCCTGGGCGATGCGAGCTCGTCTTGCGAAGGATATTCCTGAACCGTCGGTAAAGCAGCTTCCGCCATCACCTCAGCAGCAGCAGCAGCAGCAAGGGAGCGCGACAGCGTCTTCAGGAGAGCAGCAGCAAGAAAAGCAGCAGCAAGAAAAGCAGCAGCAAGAAAAGCAGCAGCAGCAGCTGCTGTCGACGTCGGGGGCGCAACACTCCCACCATTCTCACCCTCACCATCATAACCACCCTCACTCCTCCCACCATCATAACCACCCTCACTCCTCCCACCACAATCACCATCCCCCCTCCTCCTCGCATCATGCAGCAGCAGCGGCTGCTGCACGCAGCAGTCGTGCTCGTGGAGGCACTGCTCCGCGAGGCAGCAGCAGTGGCGGATCGTTTTCTCAGCAAGAAGCCTCTTCGCCTTCTCCCCCCTGGTCGTCTGATCGAAGCAGCAGCAGCAGCGGAAGGGGAGGCACGGGGGGGGGGGGTGTTGTTCGTGGTCGGGGTGGTACTTTCCACCAATCGGCGCATGCGCATCGTCGCTTGCCCTACCGGCAGCAGCTTCCTCCCGAGAGCGCAGAGGGTGCTTCTGCTGCTGCTGCCTTGCAGCAGCAGCAGCAGCAGCAGAAACAGGAGCCGCAAGAAAAGCAGCAGCAGCAGCAACAGCAACAGCAGCAAGACAAGGAGCAGCAGCAGCAGCAGCAGCAGCAGCAGCTGCCAAAGCCAGCGGGAGTGTGGAGCTCTGGAAGACTGCCCTTAGGTCGGTGGGTGACTCCCCCCCCTCGACAAACTACGCCTGGCGAGCAGCAGCAGCAAATGCAGCAGCCGCAAACGGCTGTAAGCGCGTCGGCATCTGCCGCTGCCGAACATGCAGCAGGAGGTGTCACGTCTTCTGCTGCATCTGGGATCGACGACTCCGAGAAGCAGCCTGTCGGGGGAGGAAGCGCAGTCGCGACAGCCGCAGCTGCTGCTGCGAAGGGGGAGGCGCAGCAAGTGCAGCAGCAAGTGCAGCAGCAACAGCAGCAGCAACAGCAGCAGCAAGTGCAGCAGCAAATGCAGGAAGAAGAAGACTCTTCTGCTACTCCCATATGGCCAAAGGCGAGACCATTCGTGAAGCGAGCGCAGCAACAACCGCAACAACTCGAAGCAGAGACACCTCTTCTACCTGGGCAGTGGCAGCGATTTGCACTGCCTCAAGGAAGAAAAGACGCAGTCAAGGCTGAAGAACGAAGACGCGTGCAGCACCAGCAAATGCAGCAGCAAATGCAGCAGCAACAGCAAATGCAGCAGCAACAGCAAATGCAGCAGCAGCAACAGCAGCCGTCGAAGCCTCACATCAGCGAGTGGAGCGCGGTACCTCCCACACCGCTGCCTTCCAGCAGCAGCAGCAGCAGCAGTGCTGTAGCACATGCAGAGTCTTCTGCTGCTGCTGCTGCCACCAAGACTTCAGCGCCAGCAGCGAGCAGCGTGGCAGGCGACACGTCAGTGCATCCGCTTTCCTCATCAAAAGCAGGAGAAAGCGGGAAGGCTTCGAAAACGACGTCTAAGCAGCAAGAGCAGCAAGAGCAGCAAGAGCAGCCGGTGACTACTCGCGCTGCTGTACCTTCTGGGGGAGGTGAAGCAACTGCCGCTGCAGCTGGTGCCGCTGCAGCAGCACCAGCTGCAACAGCTGCACCAGCTGCACCAGCAGCAACAGCAGCACCAGCAGCACCAGCTGCACCAGCTGCACCAGCTGCAAGTTTGAAGCCTCCAACAGCAGCTCGACGACGGCGCTCACGATCTCCGTCCTCTGCAAGCGGCAAGGGTTTGTCATTGTCTCGTGCAGTCTCGCCACGTGCTGAAGCAGCAAAGCTTTCGAGCAGCAGCGATGTGGCTACGAAAAAGGCAACTCCCAAGGATGCGTGGGGAGACGAAGACACCGCGGAAGACGGGCTTGCTTTGTCTGCTCCCTCCCTGACTGCTTCCTTCAAGCCAGCAGCAGCAGAAACAACAGCAACAAGAGTTTACTCCATTGGATTTCTCGCGAAAATAAAAACTTATCCCAGTTGTAGGCCTCCTGAAACACCCGCCGTGATTTGCCTCGTAGATGGCGCATTTATGATCCCTCAAGCTTCTCCAAAGCCACTGCAGCACACTTCT
This sequence comes from Cyclospora cayetanensis, assembly GCF_002999335.1. Classification (NCBI taxonomy): domain Eukaryota; phylum Apicomplexa; class Conoidasida; order Eucoccidiorida; family Eimeriidae; genus Cyclospora; species Cyclospora cayetanensis. Next base: position 123,612 of record NW_020312760.1, on the reverse strand, counting down.
TCTTCTTCGCAGCAGCAGCAGGCATCCTCGACAGAGCAGCAGCAGCAGCAGTGGCTAAGAAAGGCGCAACGAGACGCTCATCAGGAGGACGGAATGATGCGTTCATTCGGCGCTGCTCGGTAAGTGTCGCGATATGCATTTGGAGATAGGGAGAGAGAGAGAGAGGGGAAATAGGGAGGGAGAGGAAAGGAAGGGGGGAGAGATAGAGACAGAGAGAGAGGAGAGAACGAGGGGAGAGATAGGGAGAGACAGAGAGAAAGAGGGGAGAGATAGGGAGAGAGAGAGAGAGAGAGAGAGGGGAAATAGGGAGGGAGAGACAGAGAGAGAGAGAAAGAGAAGAGAGAGAGAGAAAGAGAGGAGAGAAAGAGAGAGACAGAGACAGAAAGAGAAGAAAGAAAGAGGGTTGACTTGTTGCTGGGGGTGTTGTTTTTGCCCCTCCAGGATGTGGTGGGATCTTGACGGCGGGGGAAGGAAAAATGCTGGCAAGATGCAACTTCTACTAGACGTATATGTATATATATATGTGTGTGGTTGGTACTTTTTGTGATTTTTGCATCTGTTTAAGCAAAACAAAAATACGCATATGTGCATGCATGTTTTTTTGTGCTATTGTTGCAGCATGGCTGGGTTGCCTGCTCAAGCAAGACCGTCAAGTGTTTCTTTAGGAGGCTTCTTTTCTCAGGAGAAGCCTCCAGACTTCACCAGCGTTCGTCGGGAGAGACTGCAGAGGCAGCCCGTGCCGCAAGCTGTCACGCTGCCCTCACCCTCGAAAGACTCGTGGGTTGTTATTCAAGAAAAGCAAAAGGAGTGAGGCGATTGTTGCATTCTTACAGGGAACTCTGTGGAGACTGCCGTGATGCTGCTGGATTTTTGGTGTGCGGTGACAGCCTTGGGCAGCTCGCTGAAGGGGGAAATCCTTGCGTGTTTTTGTTTCAGCCTTCCGACCCCCTATGTCACGCTGTCTGCGTGTAATGCTGTGTGTATGTAGGTGTTGCACGCACTTACATATGTGTATATACATGTGTGTATGCATATCTCTCTCTTTGGAGTACATATACATATATATATATGTATATGTGTGTGTGTGTGTGTAAATATGAGTGCACCATGTTTGTATGTATATATACTTAAAAGACTGCCCCTCGAAAACGTGCTTGAGCAGCTTCGAGTTGGATCGCGGGGGAGGGTGGCGGGTGTATGATGTTTTGTGCTGCACTTCAAGATCGTCACGTCCATGTTTTGAATCCGCGAGTGGTGGCTGTGTGTTGTTTTGCAGGGATGCGCGTCTGGTATTGCAGCGACACTTGAAGGGTCTTTTGAATAAGTTGACAATCGAGAAGTTTGATCGCATTTACCAGCAGATCCTCTCGGCAGGCATCAAGGTGGAAGAGGAAGTCAAGTGCCTTATGCGCATGGTGTTTGAGAAAGCCGTTGCTCAGCACCACTTTATCCAGGTGTGTCTGCTGTCATGCGCTTGCCAGATGCGCGGCTCTCTCTGTCTGTCTCCTCTTGATCTTTCAAAGGCGTCCTCTGGACGGCACGCTGCTCGACTTGTTGCTGCTGCTTGCCTAGCTTGTTTTGTTCTGCTGCGGGGATGCGGAAAGAGTGATAGTAGAGGGAGATATATATATATATAATAGAGAAATATATACATGCACGTAATACTGGGAGAAGGTGTTGCTTCGACGATTGCATTTTTGTGCAAGATGGATGCCGGAAGATAGTGTCGTTCTTGCATGGTGTCAACTGTCGGTTCAAGAGCTGTGCGTTGCGTTTGTGCAGATGTATGTCATGCTCTGTGGGAAGTTGAAACTCGACTTTCAGGAGCTTCTCGAGGATGATCACCGAAATACGAAGTTCAGGAGGTACGGCGGAGGCATTCAGATTGGTTTTGAGGGGGTGGGGTTGTTGTTATGGTTGTTGTCAGGGTTGTTGTGGGCTGATTTGCATCAGCGTGCATGCCTTTATAGCACCCCCGTGGTGGTGGATGTGTGTTGCTGTCGCTTGCTACACCCTCAGAATCTTGATTGACCAGTGCGAAGATTCTTTCAATGCCAACTTAGAACCCATTTCCGTGCCGAAGGATCTCAATGCTGACGATGCCTACGAATTTGAACTCAACTACAAAAAGACAATGACGGGTACGTCCGCGGAGAGCTGGTGGGGTTGCGTGCGATGCAGGAAAGGGGGAGGGAGGCGGCAGCCTTTTTATGTGTTTGTGTTGGCGACCAAGCGTGTATCTCGCATGTATGCATGCATGCAAGCGTCTATGTGTATGTGTATGTTAGCCTCTATGTGTGTTCGCGTCTATGCATGTATGCATGCATGCAAGCGTCTATGTGTATGTGTATGTTAGCCTCTACGTGTATTAGCGTCTATGCATGTAGTATGCATCATAGATGCTTGCTTGCATGTACAATGGGTGGATGGGAGCTGTGTGTGTGTCTGTCTGTCTGTGTTTTGTTCATTGATTGCAGGCAACATGATCTTTGTTGGTGAGTTGCTCAAGTCGAAGATGATCTCGCAGGCTATCTTGCTGGAGTGTATCGACAGGTTGCTGCAGAAGCGCGAAGAGTGTATTGCGTCGAGCAATGGCGAAGATCAGGGGGTTCATCACGTTGAGGCTCTTTGTGCCTTCCTGCATACAGTTGGCCCTTTCTTCGACAATCCGCAGGTGAGGCACTGTTGCGGAAGGCACTGCCTTGCAGAGAGGCGGGGTGATGGTGGGTTAAAGGGGGGAGGTTGGGTGTATTGTTGTTGCTGCTGCTAGCGCGGCAGAAAGCCTTCTTCTGGATTGCATTTGCACTGCGCGCTTGTTCAGTGCCTTGTGCGAGAGACAAAAGCGGGTGAAATTGGGGGTGGGGTGGAGGGGAAAAAGAATAGGTGATGGGGGGGAAAATAGAAAAGGTGGAGGACGAAAAAGTGTTGTTGCCGTGTGCTTCTTGTTTGTGCCTTTGGGGAGGATGCCTGTATAGGGGGGACGGTTTGAGGGGATTGTGTGGCTTTTTTTTTGCGTTTGCAGTGGCGATTGTATGAGGAGTTTTGCTCGCGCATGCGAACAGTCGAGGCTTTGGCGAGTGACACGACACTGCCTTTTCGCGTGCGGTGTCTCATGAAGGATGTCTTGGATTCGCGTGCAGCGAACTGGAAGCGGCAGCCTCCGCATCAGCGAGAGGGTCCAACAACCCTTGACGAGCTGCATGCGCAGCAGCAGCAGCATGGAGCAGCAGGCGGGGGGGGGGGCACTCCTGCTGCAGCAGGAAGCGTCGGAAGTGGTCTCCTCTCGTATCCTAAGGACGGTTATTATCGCGACAAGCACCTCGCAAATGCAGATGAGGGAGGGTGGGAGTTGGCATCCAGCAAGAGAGGCGGTGCAGTTGCCCACACAAAGACGCCTTCTAATGCTGTACGTCAATGGATCTAAAATTGCTGTTTCTCTCTCTCCTCGCAGGATCTAGGAACTCTCGTACGAGGATTAAAATATATGGCTTTATGTGTATGTATGTATGTGTATATGTGCGTGTATGTATGTATGTATGTGTGTATGTATATGTGTGTATGTATGTGTACATGTGCATGTATGTATGTGTATATGTGTATGTATGTATGTGTATATGTGCATGTATGTATGTGTATATGTGCGTGTATGTATGTATGTGTATGTATATGTGTGTATGTATGTGTATATGTGTATGAATGTGTATATGTGCATGTATGTATGTATGTATATATGTGTATATGTGTATGTATGTGTATATGTGCATGTATGTATGTATGTATGTATGTGTATTTGTGTATGTACGTATGTGTATATGTGCATGTACGTATGTGTATATGTATGTGTATATGTGTATGTATGTGTATTTGTGTATGTATGTGTATATGTATGTGTATATGTGTATGTATGCATGTTTGTAGACCTCAATGACTGCTGCCTCTGGAGGATTGGGCAGCATCAGCAGCAGCAGCCAATCTGCTTTCAGGTAAGACAGCCGAGACGGACGTCGGTTCAAGTTTTAAAGCAATAACTACTGCTGCGGGAGCTAAACGGCTAAAGCAGCAGCCTCCTGATGCATGCATGCATGCATGGATGTGTCTATCTAGCCAATGTACCTGTTCGTCTGTTTGTGTGGGCTTTTTCCTGCCCCCTCCCCTGCCTCCTTCCCCTATGCTCATGACACCCTTTTTTGCATTGCGTTTTTCACCTTTCAGTCAACTCGGGAGGATGCGGCAGGAACGTGATCGCGACCGAAGAGCTCATGGAGGAGATTCTCGCCGCTCTGTCTTGAGTGACTCCCGCCGCGTCATAGTCTCTATGGACGACAAGAAGAAGAAAAAGTTCGACAAGAGGTGTATATGCATATATCTATATATGTATACTCATGTATGTGTGTAGATATTTGTGTTATGTGCATATACGTATGTGTATGCGTATGTATGCACATGTATCTACATATGTTTGTATGTATGTGTATACGTCTGTGCATGGATGTTGGCTGGCAGGACAGACACGTAAATCATAGCGATATGCATCGCACTGCTTGTCTGGATAAGTTGCGAGAAGAGCTGGCATTTGCGGCCATGTGTCTCGTTCGTTCTTTTTCGTGTTTTTTGCAAGCAAGCGTGTTGCACCCCGCTTGCTTGCATGCGTCGGCTCGTGCATTATTTGAAGGGGGATGTCGCTGCTGTGTTTACTTTTTCGCTCAGCAGCAGTGCAGGGGCTGGAGGCAGCAGCTCAAGCAGCGGCGTAGGTGGATTGCTGGATGTGGAGGGGGCACGCGCTGCTGCAAGGCGCGAGTTTAGCGACTTGATTTGTTCAACTGTGGAGGAAGGCATCGAAGTTTTTAGCGGCATTCAATGCGATGGACCGGAGGCGCAGCAGGTAAGATTCGTTCCTGCAGCCTGTCTCTCTCTCTAACTCACTCATCGACAGTCGATTCAAAATTTTAGAAAAAGACCGTTTTTGTGGTTCTTCCTTTCTCTCGCCTCCCTCACGGTTTCCCTTTTCTTTTTCTCTGTTTTTCTGTTTTTCTCCCTATCGATCTATATATGTATGTATGTGTATATCTTCCACCATGTGTGTGAGAGAGCGCTTCCTGCTCTGGATGTATTTGCTGTGCACCTACTCGGCTCGTCGGGGATCTCTCTCGCTGGCTTATGGGAGCAAAAATACGCTTCTTCTTCTTGCAACGCCTCTCAACAGTGCACCTGCTGCCTGCGCAAGTCGGCGTCCCCAGGTGTCCAGACAGCGAGAGGCTTGTCTTTTCGCGTGAGCTTGTGCGCTTGGCTTGCAGGCGCTGTTGCTGGAATTGTTGTTGGTGGCGGCTGACAAGCTCGTCTCCGACAAGGAGTCGCAGAAGCAGCAGAGGCAAACGCTTTTCCAGTTTCTGGTTGCGCTTGCTTCTACAGACGCTTTCCCTCCAGACACGCTGAAATTTGGGTAGGGGCCAGCTTTCTAGGGTGCCTCTTGTGTTCGTTGCTTCAGTGCGGCTGCGTTGCTGCAGCTGCTGCTGAGAAGTGTGTTTTTCGCTCGAGGGAGAGGGACAGGAGGGGGGGTGGCAGAACGTGGGCAGGGAACCTTCTTTTGCACGTGGTGTCAGCAGCTGATGCGCGCGCCTTTTTGCCGCTGTTTGCTGCTGCAATGTATGCGTTGCAGTTTGCGCGATTTCATGGGCTTGAACGAGGAGGGCGAGGGTCTCTACAAAGACTTGCTGCTTGATGCACCGCACCTCCCAAACTTCATGCGGGAATTTCTCGATGTTGTGGAGGGTGAGGAGGGGCCTTCTCTAGCGTTTGTTTGATGTGCCTGTGTATATTATATATATGTATGTGTATTTGGTCCGATGCCTAGATGTTTACGCATACAGTTGTCCACCTATATAAATATGTATGCGTATCTATGTATGGACAGCTAGTCGTTTCGAGTCATGGAGCATCGGCTCGCACCAGACGCATGTGTGTCGTGTGAGCCGTGTTGGTGCGGCAGTAAGACGGGCGGTTGTATTTTGCGTGCTGTGCTTTGCTGTTTATCTTTTGCTGCTCCGTCCTTGGCCTTGTGGTATGTTTTGTGAGGTTTTTCGGATGCTGCACTGATTTGGGGGGTGGGGGAAAAGCGGGGGATAGGAATAACGGGGGGTTGACGGATACGCATTGCACGTGATCGTTTCGACGTGGCCCCCTACAATTCTCTCTTGCGTCTTGATGGTCTGTGCTGCCATTAAGTTCCTTAATAAAAGCTGCGCGTCTCGTCTGCCCCTTGCACGCTGGTGTGGCAGCAGAAGCGTCTGCCTCGAGCCATCGTAACTGCTGCAGGCGTGCGTGGTGTATGTGGCTGCAGCGAAAGATCCTGATCGACGTCTCCTTAGCACTGCAGCGTTGGACGACCTTAGGGGTAAGCTCTAAGCCACGTGTGCACGTCAGAGCGTCCTTCGCAATTGCTCCTCCTTGAGGCAGCCGCTGTCGTAAATAAGTACCAAGGAACACGCAGCAGCAGGGGCACTGCCTAGTAGGACGTTTCTGGTTGCGCTACCACCCTAGCAGCCCCGCAAAAATTCCTTCCTGGCTGCTTTTAGCCATTTGCTGCTGCTAGCTGCCCATCGCTGCAGCAGCGACAGCGCGCTACAGCGGCATTGGCTTTGCCACGCCAGGAGCCTTGGGCTTGCTCCTGGAAGGCCGGCACCCTACCAAAGACCTTTTAAATAAGGTGCCCGTTTCGAGTCTATTGGTTTTCGGGGTAGCTGTACTTTTTTTGCAAAGCAAATCCCCTATGTAGAGCGGGGGTTGCATGTTACTATTTGTGCATGCACGAGCAGACCCTATCGGTCTGAAACGGATACGGAGCTGTGGCATGGAATTGCAGATGCGCGTTGGGGTGTCTTGGGTAGAACCTAGTACGGTGAGTATTTGGCACTTGGCCTCTAGTGTAGGGCTCAAGTGAAGGCGCAAACTCTTTTTTCAGATTCTCATGAATTTTCCATCGCAAACGACCCCGGTGCCACCGGTATGCGCGCAACCGTACCTCGGGTGTACGTACAGGACATCAACGCTAGCCAAGTTGGCTTTCATGACCAAAAAACGGGTTTAGGAGCTCAAGAGTGTTTTTAGAATATAAAGTGCAGCGATTTCGTTTATTTCGGATGATTTAGCATGAACTTGAGGGGTCATCCGACTACGATTTCTAGAACCGGATGGACAGCGGGCCGAACAAGTGTTCACCTCCGACCCATCCCCCCCTCTCCCCCCGCGCAAACAAGTCCGAGAATTTAAGCGCGTGGCCTTTGTAGAGTGCTGGGATGCGCTGCAGAGAGTCTGTCCGATACAAGTGATATGCGAAGCGACGCCGTCGCATCGTGCCCCTCCCTCCCTCCGTGGGGAGGGGCCTCCCCAGGGCGGGAGGGAGGGGCTGCGTGAGGTCTCGGATCTGCCGTGTTTACGGATCCTTGATGTCTGTCTTTTATCGACACGAGTAGACAATTGCAGAGACGTTCCCTAATTTCCGCCTAGAGGCGGCGGTAGAGGCAGCTGCCCCCAGATCCCCAGAGACTCCCCGCGTTCCCTGCTCTGTCTGTGTGCCGTGTGTGTGCTGCAATCGACGCCCCCGACTGCCGTCCCCCGTCTTGGCAGTGCCGCCTCCGCAGGGTGTATCTCTTCGCCTCCGAAACTCCAAATGCAACTCTAAATACTCAGCAGGAGTGCCGCTTCTGTCTCTTCCTCGTGTGTGGCGTGTCTCTGCCCGTATGTGCCGCTTCCTTGTGCCGCTGCCGTCGTCGCTCTCCACTCCCCCCTGCCCCGTCTTCTCTACACCGAGGCTTCCGGTCTCCTGTGTCTGAGTGCTGCCGTCCTCAAAGCTCCGAAAAATGCGATTCTCCGCCATCCTCTGCGTGGCGGCTTCCGCCGCTCTCCCCGTATTACCCCTCAAACTAGACAGCATTTCAAAAGACGAAGGACAGGCCGTCTTCAGCGTGAACACCTTCACGGAAATTGTAACCCCTCTAAACGCAGAGGGAGACGCCGTCTCTCCAGAGGGCTTGCAGCCGTTTCTCTCAAGGGAAGGGGAAGCAGAGGAAGTCGGGGAAGCTCTGGCAGAAAAAGCTGATGATGACAGCGCCGAACTCTCCGCAGAAAACACTTCTGCAGCTTTCGAAAATGCAGCAACAGAAACAGAGGACCCCCAAGACGGGGTGTCTCCCGAGGATTCTCCCAACCTGGCTGTGTTTGCTCCGCGAAACTTCCGTTTCTTCGATAGTGCCCGTGGCAAGGTGTTGAATGTCTTCTTCCACAACGCCTTCGGTACGCTGCTTACCCTTCGCTGCATGCTAGCACAACCGCACTCTCCTCAAATAGATCCTCCAAGCTCTGTGGGGTGCTCAGTGAGCCACAATAGACAAACGGATGCTCTCGCACCGGTTTAAATACACAAACACATGTATGCATATGTATCTATGTACGCATGTACATCTGTACAAATACATGCGTGTGTATGTGTCTGCGCTGGATAACAAACGCTTCTGCAGAGCCGTTCGATCGAGTTGCATGCTATGAACTCAGCGAATCGCCGTCCGTGTGTGTAGAGCACCCACGATGCAGTATGCAGGAAGGGCAGGCGTCGAAATCGCCTCGATGCGCTTTGTCAAACGCGTATCTTTCTCTTGCTGCGTCTTCTCTCTGCCATCGCGCCGTGGAATCCGTGGAAAGCCCATCCGTGCAGAAGGAGGAGCTGCAAGCCGTTATTCTTGATCTCATGAATGAGCTTGGCGTGGAGCCCATGCCACTGATGACTGCCCTTCAAGAAGCAGGAGCATCCAACGCAGAAAGCATCTGCGAACTCGCAAAGGCATGCCTTTAAATTTGCTCCGCAACTACGTTGTGCAGACAGATCAGCTCGAGTGCAGCGTAAAGAAAAGAGGCTAGGGGGGCAGCCTGTAGCGATGGCGCTCTAGATACTGGAGTCTTTGCCGATTTATATGTGTGTGTACCAGGTATATATGTAGGCATGTATGTACAAGTGTGCTTATGCGTATGTATTGGTGTGTATTTACGGGTATGTTAATGTGTATGTGTAGGTATGTTCATGTGTATGTGTAGGTATGTTCATGTGTATGTGTAGGTATGTTCATGTGTATGTGTAGGTATGTTTATGTGTATGTGTAGGTATGTTCATGTGTATGTGTAGGTATGTTCATGTGTATGTGTAGGTATGTTCATGTGTATGTGTAGGTATGTTCATGTGTATGTATGGGTGTGCTTCTTAGGAACTGGCAGCTGAAGTGCTTGCTACAGAACGGAATATGAAGCAAGTAGAGGAAGAGGCGAGTAGTGAAGTTGAGACATCGGAAGAAAGCCTCCTCGAGGAGCTGCTGCAATCCTCTCTAGGCTTTATTGGGGGTAGCGCAAGCCCCCTCTCTCCAGCGGGTGCAACGTTGTCGGGGAGTAAACGAAGCCTTCGTCCCCACAACCAGCTCTCCGCGAATGAAAATAAAGCCTCATCTGGTAAGCGAGGACGTTTAGGGTTCTACACTTAGCGTTGTGGACGTGCCTCTGTGTTCATGTTTTGCGCTTCTGGATCTATGCGAGGCACCTAAATATGTAAATGTAGAGGAAGGGGGAGTGTAAAGTGTGTGTAAATGTAAGGGGAAGGGGGAGTGTAAAGTGTGTGTAAATGTAGGGGAAGAGAAAGTGTAAAGTGTGTGTAAATGTAGGGGAAGAAGGAGTGTAAAGTGTGTGCAAATGTAGGGGAAGAAGGAGTGTAAAGTGTGTGTAAATGTAGGGGAAGAAGGAGTGTAAAGTGTGTGTAAATGTAGAGGAAGAAGGAGTGAAAAGTGTGTGTAAATGTAGAGGAAGAAGGAGTGTAAAGTGCGTATAAATGTAGGGGAAGGGGGAGTGTAAAGTGTGTGTAAATGTAGGGGAAGAAGGAGTGTAAAGTGTGTGTAAATGTAGAGGAAGAAGGAGTGTAAAGTGTGTGTCGGTGTGCATGCATGCATGTGTCTGTGTGTGCGTGTGCAGCGACGGCAGTTTGGGCTACCCCCGGAGTCGAGACTCAGGATGCACGCATCCGCATTGGCGTGAACGGATTTGGCAGGATAGGGCGTCTTGTGTTTAGAATTGCAAGTTCTCGACCAGACATGGTGTGTTACGAGGCACCCATGCGACGGCGTTAGAGCAAGGCGCGACGGGGGGTAACTGGGGGGGGGGTGGTGGAGAAACGGCTCCCTCACCAAAAGGCGCAGAGAGCCTTTCCTGCCCCACTCATGCTGCTGCTGCTGCATGCGCTGCGTTCTTTCCTGCGCTGCGTGCAGGCTATCACCCACGTGAACAGCAGCATGTCTCCAGAGTACTTGGCGTACATGCTCAAGTTTGACTCTGTTCATGGCCGTTTTCCCGGAACGGTAGAGGTTCAAGACGGCACCCTCTTTGTGAACGGCAGGAAGGTGTATCTTACTTCTTCGCGCGATCCCAAGACGATTGACTGGCAAGCCAGCGGTACAGACTTTGTTTGCGAGAGTACAGGCGCGTTTTGCACGCTGAAGGATGCTTCGCTGCATGTTGACAGGTGATTACGAAGTCGACTTGCACCTGGCCCTCTTCGTTTTCGTGGCTTGCTGCTTCCTGGGGAGGAGCTCGCGGATGCCAGTCAGCGCCCGTGCTGCTGCGCAGCCCGACTTCTCGCCGTTTGGCGCGCGCAGTGCGCGGCTCAGTCGCTTGCGCTCCGCACGGGAGAGTCTCCTGAGAGCTGCTGCCGCTGTATACGTGTTGTCTGTCATTGCGCCTTTTTTCTCGATGACTGTTTTGCATTATTTCGTCTGTCTGCGATGTGCAGGCCGGGGGGTGCGCGTCACGTGGTGATTTCGGCTCCTGCGAAGGACGAGGAAACGCCGACGCTGGTGGTCGGGGTGAATGCAGAAACTGCCTATACACCTGAGATGCGTGTGGTATCCTGTGCTTCCTGCACGACGAACGGTCTGGCGCCCCTCGTGAAGGTGATCGACTCGAATTTTGGTCTTGAGGAAGGCTTGATGACGACCGTTCATGCTGTAACGGGCACCCAGCGAGTCGTTGACATGGCCAGCGCAAAGGACTGGCGTGGCGGGAGAGCCGCCGGCTCTAACATCATTCCTTCTTCTACAGGGGCGGCAAAAGCCGTCGCTCGCTGCTTGCCACATATGAAGGGCAAGCTGACGGGCATGGCGTTTCGCGTTCCCACGCTGGATGTCTCGGTGGTTGACTTGACGTGCCGTCTGAAGAAGAGCACTTCCTATGAAGAGATCAAAGCGGCAGTTAAAGCCGCAGCGGAAGGCGACATGAAGGGCATTTTGGGATACACCGAAGAAGACGTTGTCTCTTCGGATATCACCGGCACGGAGTGCAGCACCGTGTTCGACGCCAATGCAGGCATCATGTTGAATCCTAACTTTGTGAAGCTCATTTCCTGGTACGACAATGAGTTCTCCTATTCGGCAAGGCTGGTAGATCTGATCGCCATCATGGCTGCGAAGGACGGTCTCGTGCCGCAAGGCACAGGCCTTAACAGGAAGCCGTTTTGAGCGCCTTCGAGTTTGGAAGGGAGAGAAGCACCAAACGTGCACCCTTCGAGGAGGCGTACAGCCGCGGCAGCTGCTGACTCGGAATCTCGAGAGACGTTGGTTTCGCATGGCGCAACTTATGGGTCTGGCGGCGCCACTTTGCTGCGCCGCTCCCGTTTCTTCCCTGCACGGAAATGCATTCGTTTGCCTGTCAAACATGCATGTGCAGACTGATCCCTCCATCTGTGCAGTATAGGCTCGAGCACTTGTGTCTGTGCGGCCTGTGCGCCGGCTGTGCTTGGAGCGCTCGCCATCTTCTCTGCGTAGATACATGCAGCGAGACGAGAGAAAGAGACCAGCGATCTCTGTTCTTGAGCAGCCTCCGTACTGATGCATGCAACCCCACCAGCGTGGGGATGTGTGTGCATGTGCACACCGAACCACCCCTGTTTGCTGCGGTTTTCGTATTTTTGCCAGGAACAGGGGGAGCACAAAGGATTTGTGACACTGCGACTCCTAGGGGGAACTTGAAACGCTCTATCCCGTCCTTCTCCCTCTTTTTCGACACAATGCCGCTTTGCGGTTTGAGTCATAGGGTCCTTAGTTGCACCCCTAGAAAACATCGACTGCAAGCAAGCAGACGGATGGAGGCGGCGCGGTGCACAGCAGCCGCCTCATCTTGCGCGCGCAAGACTCCCCCTGCTTGCCTGCTGCCGTATTCCACGTGTCAACAGCGAAGAGGCGCTCCCTTGCTTAAGTGCTCCTGGTGGCGTTGCCTCGGTGAGTGCTCATGCATTCGCGGTTTCTGTTTCAACACGACTAGAGCAGGCGTCCTTGTTTCTGCTTGCCTCTCCAGGGAGGAAGCAGGAATACGATCTGAAAGGGTAGACGTGGTGTGGCAGTCTACCCCTTCGGCCGTCTTCCCGGCGCTCCCCCACCCCTACAGCCGCACGGAGACGAGGCTCTCCACAAGCCGGCTAGCTGACAAGTCAGCGGAAGCATAAAGCTCCGATCTAGAGTTCAGCAAGTCAAGTACGGCGCTGCTCATACGCCCTCTTTCCAACCGCTGACTGGCAGGGGTTTAAGGCAAAGAGAAGAAGCAAGAGGGATCGGAGCAGCAGTGATGCCTGCGCACTGGTCAAAGGGCAGCAGCACTCGCCTCGCAGAGGAGACTTGCTTTGTTGGCTAATCGAGCGTTCATATGAGACCTTGACAAAAAATCCTGGTTGGTCACTGCAGCCGCAGTGGCATCCGCCTACTCTGCAGGCATATCTGCAATCGCCCTATGGTATCCAACCCTGTCAAGAGTCACTACACCTGAACTCCATATTGAAGTCACCGACTCAAGCACCGTCTGCAAGGAATCATATCACGGTGTATAGTGATCTGCGTTTCTGCTCTCTTTTAGAACTTGTAGTGCTGTGCAGAGTGCTCTTGCTCTCTCGGCTTCTGCGCGGACTGCGCTGAAGCCGATTGGCGTATACTGCAGGTCATACAAACAGTTTTAATCGTTTGCCAGCTAAGACACGGGCACATAAACCCGTGCATATATATATATATACATACACACGTATCATGTATATTCACACATACATACTTAATCCATGCACACACGCAGATGTACTCCTTCCACTGTGAACGTTTGTGAAGGCAACTTTCTAAATGTAGGTAGACCCGCGTATCCAAGGATCCCATGCCACTGCTAATGCTCTCAATTGCTTCTGCATGTGTGCGGAAGGCCTATGTAACACCTGCCTACTGTAGGCGTAGCAGTGGTGCTTGGAGCTCAAAATTTAAGGCCACAAAAAGCAAATAAATGCTTTTCTTATGTACCAGGCATGTGCATTTTGGTGGTGTTATCACAGGAAAGCGGAAAAGACCCAGCTTCCTAGAGACTCAACTGCGGCACCGCCGCCCCTGCATGCAAGAGGGTCAGCAGCTCGTAATGCTGCTACCGGAGGCGACCATCTGCATGCTGCCTGCGACTCCCTTTCTTCTTTAGCGCATTCCTGTTCATCTCTTCTTCTTCATTCTGCCGTCCTTCACCATAGTCGTGCGCTGCGCTCTGCGCTTCCACGACCACAGTCCATTCGCGAGAGCCGCAGCGGCGCTCAGTAACCCCAAGAAGCAGAGGATCACTCATAGCAACAGAAACAGCACGCCAAGCAGCCGGAAACGCGGCAGCCCGACCATGGAAGCAGGCAGGCCAGGAGATGCGGCTGGTGGAGCGACAGGCGGGGAGGATCAGCAGAAGCGACGAAGGACACGATGGGGGCGCGTACGCAGCATCCCAGCCCTAATCCCTTCTTTCTCATGACCCTTGAGGCAGATATTAGGGCAGAAGACATGTATTCATGCGATTTAGGCAAAAATCCTGTTTCCAGATGGCCTGTTTGTACAAAGGCACCTCAGAAAGCTCGAAGTGTATGCACACACTGTACGTACACCCGCCGCGTTTGACTTGCACTCTGCGTGCGCGCGTGTCTGCGATTCAGGATGGACCTGGCGATGGCGCGTCGGCCGCAGAAGGTCCTGCAACTGCTGCCGCATCAGCCGCGCCGCCTGCAGTTTCTTCCGACGCTGCGACAACTCCCGCAGCAGCTGCTGCTGCAGCTGCAGCCCCCGCAACAGGAGGCACCACCTTGAAGCTGCCGTTCAGCGTGCAGGCAGCCGCAGCAGCCGCAAAAGAAGCTCTCGAAAAGGCAAAGCGAGCGGCTCAGCTGCAGCGGCAGATGCAGGAGCAGATGAGGCAGCAACAAGCAGCAGCGGCCGTTGCCGCTGCAAGCACCGGGACGGGAGCGGCAGCTCCCTCTGCGGCTGCTGCTGCCGCTGTTGCAGCCGGCGCAGCCTCCAGCACGACGAGCCCTGCAGCAGCTGCTGCTGCTGCAGCGGCAGCTGCCACTTTAGCAGCGCAACAAGCGAAGGCAGGCACGGGAGCGCTGGGTACGGGCATAGGCGCTGCGAATCCGCTGCTGCAGCAGCAGCTGCTGCTTCTGCAGCACGAGGCTCTGCAGCAGAAGCAGCGGAAGCAGCAGGAACTAGAAAAAGAAAAGGAGCTGCTGCTCAGCAAAGCAAGGCCTTTACGCTTCGATCGTTTGGGGAGGGAGATCGACGCAGAGGGGCGCCTCGTGGCAGTGAAGCCGGTGCTGCACTCGAGTCTAAAGATCAACCGCAGGCAGCAACAACAGCAACAGGTAGGGGAGACTGCTGCGGTTGCTGCTGCATGCGCGTCAGTCGGCCCTCAAAAGGGGCTGCTATTCATTTTTGAAAACGATCATACGCAGATGCTGCTGTGGCTGCTGCCGCCACTACTGTGTCGGCTCTTCTACAGGCAAGCGAGTCGATGTACAACGATCCAACAACCTGCCCCTGGTTCGATCCTACAATTGAGACCAAAGCGCCTAGAAATCAGGTGTGCTGGATGCTGCTGCTGATGCTGTTGTTATACGTGTTGTTCGTGTTGCAATTCTCGTTGTTGTTTTGTACGTGTTGCTGTTGCTGCTTGAGCTGTACGTGTGCGTGCTGCTGTCGGTGCTGCTGGGTCTGCATCTTTGCTGCTGCTGCTGCACTGCGTGTTTGCTGCTGCAGCGCAAACGCAAGGCTCTCGAGTTTCTTCCGAAAGGTCACTTTTTGCGGGTCGAGGCTGACATGCTGCAGTACAAGCAGCAGCAGCAGCAGAGAGATGCCGACGCAGCAGCAGCAGCAGCTGCTGCTGCTGCAGTAGAAGAAAATCCTTCTCAAACACCCCTGCAGAAGCTGGATGCCGCCGTGCCAGATTTCGCAAGGATATGGGTTAGTCCGTCTACATATATATATATATATATATATATATATATATATTTATTTATTTATTTATGTGTGTGTTTTGTTACGGATCCTCCTTCTCACAGCATGCTATATACATGTATATACATGTGTGTATGTGTATATTTATGTATTCTCATTGCCGGTGCATCATGCTTGTGCATCTTTTCTGCTATTTTTTTCATGCGCATGGTGGTTTTGATCGGAGATGTGTTTGCGGTGGATGGCGCGCAGCTGCTGCACTGCCCATCAGTCGAACCATGGGATACGCGTTTGTTGGCAAAGTCAAGCGCCAAGGAAGAATACAACATTGATGAAGTAGGCCTTTACGATGTCGCATTGGAGACAGCAAGCAGATGCAGCGAGAGGAGTCTGTGATAAGCGTGTAGTTCGTCTCGGCTTCTCGAACTGCCGCACGGCAGACGCAGCACAGGCAGCGCATATGCCCCCGTCTACAGTGTCTCTCCATATGTGCATCTAGACGTCTGTACTCCCCCCTCCTCCTGTGCAAGGAAGCTATATATAGCGGAAGCTTCTGAACACTCCCCCCCTCCAGCGGTGCAGGACCTTACCTTTTGAGAGCTTTTTTTGCGCTGCGGTGTTACAAACACAAAAGCAAAAAGACTTGGTGTGAGGTTTGCCTGTCACAGACAAAACTGGACGCACTCGTCGAACATCCTGCACCCGTTATTCTCGCCACACGGGGTGATACAGTCGTTAATATGTATCTCACGCCGCAGGAAAGGTGCTCTACTTAGTTCCCTCAAGTTCTGTTGGTGTCGGGTTTTATTATTTGTATATATATATACGTATATATACTTTAAAATAAATAAATACATATATATAAATATACATAAGGCTGCCGTTGTATGCTGCGGTGAACTATCCTCTTTTCTTTTTTGCTTTACGTCTGGTTGCAACGGTTTTTGTGTGCATGCGTGTCTGCCTTTGCAACAGAAAGAAACTACGGCGCCGGAAGAGGCAGGAGCGAGAACGAGAGAAGCAAGACAAGATTCGCATGGGTGCGTGTGCGTGGTAGCTAGTGATTAATTTCATGTAGCGGCGGTGGGGTGCTCTGTGCCGATTTCTCTGTTATGGGGATCCCGAGGATGTGTTTGTATGTGTATGTGTGTGTGTGTGTGTATGTGTATGTCTGTGTGTGTATGTATGCATCTGTGCATGTGTGCATGACTGTCTACTTGGCGTGCTTGTGCATTCGCAGGCTTATTGCCTCCTCCTCCCCCGAAGTGCAAGCTTAGCAACTTGATGAGGGTTTTGGGGGATGTCGCTGTCGCGGTAGGCACCGCGCCGTGAACCTGAAACTGGATGTGGCAGAGAGTGTTTCTTAGATTTGAGTTTGTGTAGGGGCTGCTTTCTCTCGCACGCTTTCTTAGAGGGTGTGTTTGTTGGAGGCTTCGGGGAGGGCTGAGGAGGAAGGAACTCTGATAAACGTCCACTATGTCTTGCATGGTCGTGGTGGCACTGCGGGGTCGGTGGGTGTTTCTGACGCAGGACCCTTCCAAAACGGAGAAGCGAGTGCGAGAGCAGATGGCTGCTCGCCTAGAAGGGCACGAAAATCGCAATCAGGAAAGGAAACTCACAAAAGAAGAGAAAACAAAGAAGACTATCAACAAGTGGAGGGTCTGTTGTGTCTTTCAGCCTGCCCTTTGAAGCTGCACCCGAGCAACCCCCACCACCATCACCACCCCCACCACCATCACCACCACCAGCGTGCTGGCACGTTTCTGTGGCACGTGGTTCATGCACACGAAAGGGCAAGCACGCCGATCTCTCTAGGAGTCATGAGGTGTACAAGGCATTCCTCCGTTGTGCTTGCTGTCGACTGTGCAGTTGAAGCAACAGAACACGTGCAGTGTCGCCGTCTTCCGCGTCAGGTCTCTCGCAAATAAAAGGCATCTTTTTAAGGTAATGTGGAAAACCTTCAAAACGCTAGACAAGTTGAAACGCAGTTACACCATTCAATCCTGAATGGAGTTGCCCTGGTACCTGAATTCGAAACCCTAAGCGCCGTGACATCTTCCGATTTGCATGCAACTACGACCTTGTCGTCATGCAGAACTGCGCGAATATATATATATATATATATATATATATATATATATGTATATATTCGCGGCATTAAGGTGTACACGTGGGGCTGGCGGGTGCTGCCTGCAGGTCGATACAAACGCGAGGCAGTTTCATGTGACCGGTGTCTGCGTCATCGCCCCCCCCCCTCTTTGGAATGTGGTTGTTTTCGAGGGTGAGAATGCTGGTGTTTTGGTTTCCGATCATCTTTGCAGCCCTTCTGTTTGCGTCCTTGCTGGGCGGCTTTCTAATCCACCAAAAGGGCTATCGCTGTGCTGTCGCTGCGTCTACGGGTTCACGTGTACATGTGGAATGTGAGTGAATGTGTACATGTGTGTACATATGGAATGTGAGTGAATGTGTATGTATGTGTACATGTGGAATGTGAGTGTATGTGTATGTATGTGTACATGTGGAATGTGAGTGTATGTGTATGTATGTGTATGTATGTGTACATGTGGAATGTGAGTGAATGTCAACATGTGTGTACATGTGGAATGCGAGTGTATGTGTATATGTGTGTAGGTGTAAGTGTAAGTGTGTGTATGATTGTGTGTATATGTGCACGTGTATGTATGTGCATGTAGACGTGTATCGGTGTAAGTGTATGCTTCTATGTGTACATGTGCACATGTGTATATGTGTATTGTATGATTGTGTGTAGTGTGTAAGTGTAAGGGTGTATGTATATGTGTGTTTGTTTGTATGTGTATGATATGAATGTGTGTAGTGTGTAAGTGTAAATGCGTGTATGTATATGTGTGTATGTGTATATGTGCGCGTGTGTCTATGCATGTGTGTAAGCGTGAGTGTATGTGTATGCTTAGATGTGTCGTATGTATATATATATACGTGTGCATGTGTGTTTGTTGCATTCCTTTTTTGTTTTTGTCTCAAAGGTTCCCATCGGTCGATCAAGCGCCTAAGGGCTCTGATGGAGAGGAGGATAAAGTGGAAGGATGCAGAAGGGGGTAACGATGCGCACACAAAGGGCCAGCCCGATGTAAGGAAGGTGCAGTGTTTGCAGATGTGCCTTGTCTAGGCGAGTGCATAGCTTCTCGCAAGTTTGCAAGGGTATTCTTTGGGGTGTATGGGGGCTGTTGGCTACTGCCGGCGTCGTTCGAGTTGCTGAAAAACAGTTTTAGCCCGTAGAGCAGCGGAGGAAAACAGCGCGGCGTGTCGTGCAGCTGCATAACTGCGGTCGGTGTGTTGTTGCATTGCTGCTTAGGAGTCGGAAGAGGAAGCTGAGGAGGGCGACACGCAGCCGGACGAGTGCTGCCTCTGCTGGCTGGTGCGTTGCCAGCCGTTTCGCTAATGTGTCTTTAGTGTTTGCTGTCATGAAATCATGCGTGGCGAAGGGAGCTGGGGAAGGGTCCTTTTGCCAGAGTAAACTGATCTCAGGTGTAACGACGTCGATCCGGCGATATACTTCTGCACGTGATTCATGCTGCTTTTGTCGGGGGGATTCATGCTGCCTTCCTCTGGTGCTTAGGGCAACAACAAGACTCCCAGCTTTTCAAGCTGGAAACTGCACAGAATCCATGGCGATGCAGAGGCACGGCGCCTCTTCAGAAATGTGCATGCAGTAAGCTGCGGGGTGGGAGGGTGTTCGGGGTGGCGTTGCATGCAGCAGCAGCGAATTGCCAGGTTGAGACGTCCTAGGAGGCGTTCAGAGAGAGAGACAATGCGGCTCTTGTGTGTGCTAGAGCGCGTGTATACATATGTATATATATATGTATATATTGTATGTATATGTATGCATAAATATGTGTATAGCAGTCCTCTTGCCCGATGGTGTGTTTGAAACTCGCTGAGGCACCACACTTCTTTCTTGTTTCTGCTCTCTTGTGTTGTGTGGCTCTTCGAAGGAACACTATTGGGAACACGCACAAAAATTCAGAGACGCTCATATCGACTATTGAACGAGCAAAAGGCTTAGCGCGGAGCTGCCGCTGTGAATGCCGCTACTTCGGCGCAGTTTTTTCCAGCTTAGTAGCCAGCTGCGCTGGAATGTGCTTATTGCGGCATGTTGTGCGTCTCACGCCGCGCCAATCCATCGCGAAGCTTTCCTGGAAGTAGACGCGCAAACCTGTTTTCTCAGTCTCGCAAACTTGACCACAGCCGAAGCTTTAGACCCCCTAGTAGTAGAGTGTATGGATGTTCGCGCATGTTGCTGATGATTTGTTGTTGATTGTAGCTTCTTCCTGCGACGCACTGCCTCGGCAGAGCAGCATGTGATTTGCTATACGGCTAGCTAGCGTGAAGGAGGGGGTCATGCCACATAGGGTGGCTTCGTCTCCAAGTGCGCTAGATAAACGTAGAAGATTTAAGTAGTCTGCTCAGTTGCTGCTACCTTTGATCCTCTCCGAGCTCCCTTCTCTCCCCTCTGTCTGCTCTAGCCTCCCCCTGCCCCGCCTAAAGCAGCTGCCTACGAACTCCCTCCTTCGCCTTCTGCCTTTGGGAACGAGGAGGGGCAGATGGGTTGGCACTTTTGTTTGGGTGTATGTACACCCGTTGCTCTTGACACGCATAACGAACCCCTAATAAAACACACTAAAAAAGAGGCTGTGCCGCGCCGTCTCTAGAGCGTGAAGTGCATGGGCAGAGCTAAGCGTGGCTGGATCGCAGGCGCTTGCGCTGCAAAGCGAGCTGCCCTTGCTGCCGTTAGCAGAGCTTTGTGGGGCTGTTGCAACAGCAGCAGCACCTCAGCAAATACGGCAAGCGCAGCAGCCTCCTGGTGCCAATCTGTGGACGCATCTATGCACAAGTCGCTGCTGCTGCAAGCCGCCGAGAGCGTTTCTGCCGCCGCAGTGATGCCATCCAGCTGCAGCAGCAGCCGTCCCTCCAGCATCAAGGCGTTGCGGTGGAAGGGTTGCTTCTGTCGGAACCGCTGCATGTCTCTGCGAAGCTCCTCGAGCGAGTTTCTGCCGCAGCAGCAGTTGCAGCTGCTTTCCTGACACTGCTGCAGGGAGGTGGAGCACTCCGATTTGAGGGCGAAGAAGCGGATCAGCAGCAGAAGAAACTCGAGCTCGACTCCCCACGCTGCCATCAGCTGAAGCGCCTCCCCCGCAGCAAACGCACCACCTCTGCCTTCCACCCCCCGATTCAACGGGCAGAAGTCGCCACTGCTGCCAGAAAGCACAGCAGCGTCACCCAGAGGATCTGCTGTCTGGAGCGCACTGCTCTTCAGAAACGCTTCCAGAGCGGCTGCGCACGCAGCCGCGGCAGCCGCTGCTCGCCAGGCGAGCAGCGGCTGCTGCAGCTGCAGCAGCACGCGCGCGATGCCCTCCCAGCTCTCCAACTCGGCGAGCACGAGCTGTACAGACACCACAACAGTGCCCTTGCCTCGAAACAAGCTCCTGCTCTTCGCACTGCTGCTCGCACTGTCGTGCAACGGGCAGCAAAGATCGGCTGCGTGCGTCTCGAGTCGCCCGCCATCAACACATCGCACGGCAGATCCGATTTGCTGGAAAGCCTTGAGCGCGCACGGCAGCCGCGCAATCGCCGCTGCAGTTCCCTTGCTGCTCCTCTGCTTGCTGCCTGCCGCGTCAGCCGCTGCGGCAGAAAGACATCCAGAAGACGGCCAAGCTCCCTCTGAGCGCAACGCAGCCGCTTGCAA
Source organism: Cyclospora cayetanensis (assembly GCF_002999335.1). Classification (NCBI taxonomy): domain Eukaryota; phylum Apicomplexa; class Conoidasida; order Eucoccidiorida; family Eimeriidae; genus Cyclospora; species Cyclospora cayetanensis. The sequence continues at coordinate 102,582 of NW_020312760.1, read as the reverse complement.
ATCTCCCCACTCCAGATCCCTCCCCACGACTGCCACCGCCCCGTGCGGAGGGAGCAGCTCACTCTCGAACGCCTCGAACGCATATACCGTGCAGAAGTCGCAGGCTGCCAGAGCGCCTCCGCCGCTGCTCAGCGAGTGGCTGCAGACGCGCGTCGCTGCCGAGGAGGCAGCCGCTGGGGCGCTCAGACAGCGCTGCTGCCGCTGCTGCCGCTGCTGCAGTCTGCGCAAAGTTGCGACTTCCTCAGGAGCCAACACCCGTGCTCGGGGATGGAGCGCAGCCGCAAGCTGCAACGCAGCGAGCAGGAGCAGCAGCTTGTGCTCCAACGGATGGCATTCTTCTATGGCATCATCGAGCCTTGCTGCCGCCGTTGCTACGCAGGCATGCGTCCGCGTCAGATTCAAATGCTGCTGCAGTTCGCCGACAGTCTTCACAGCAACGCGATGGTGATACAGCACTGGGCTGCAAGGAAACGGCTCTATGGCTTCCTCCGCTGCTGTTTCTGCTGTCTCTGCTGTCTCCACTGGGTAGTCTCGTGTTGTGCGAGCAGACGCTGCAGCAGCAGGCGTCCTCTGGATCGACACAGAAGGGTCGCTTCTCCCTGCAGTCACCAGCCTCCTCCTCCCGCTGCAGCTGCTCTCCAGCACGCTGGGGTGTACTGCCACAGGAGCTGCTGCGCTGCGACGTGCGCTGCAGCACAAGGCGTACATACACCACGTCCTAGGGAGATCTCGCTGCAGCAGCAACGCCTTTCTCGCGAATTCCGCAGCAGCAAAAAAGTGCGCCGCATGCAGCGCTGCTGTCGCAAGCAGACACCACGTCTGGGGATGTGCTGGCACCAGCTGAGCTGCGGCAGAGAGACAGAGAAACGAGCGATTCACAAGACCGACGTAGGTGCTCAGTTCAAGTGCTTCTCCAGCCTCTGTTGCCACCACATTCGCTGCATCTGCCACTGCTGGAAAGGCGCATGCAGCAGCAGCTGCTGTCTGCGGAGAAGACTCTAGCGGTGCTGCTGCTGCTGCTGCTGCACTTGCGCTACTCGCACAGCTGCTCCCGCTGCTGCTGCTGGAAGTCAAAAAGATCCCCAGCGCCGTATGCATGCGCTTCTCAAGAGCACGTCGCAGCGGCACAGACGGCCAATCCGCAGCAGCAGCAGCAGCAGCAGCAGCAGTATCTGCAGCAGGAGAAGAATCTCCTGTGCCTGCTGTCTGTACACCTCCTTTGCCGGGTGCTGTGGTCGTTTCCACATTCCCCCCCCCTCCAGGCGTGCTGCTGCTGTCGTTGCTGCATCTGCTGCTGCTTCTGCTGCTCCTCTTCGTGTTGCTGCACAGCATAGGCAGCCAGAAGAGCTTAGCTGAACGGCATTGCAACAATAAGACGGATGCGCAACGTCGCAGATCTGCTGCCAAGGCTGCTGCTCTCTCAGCTGCTGTCATTAACCATGTCTCCTCCAACAGTCTGTTCGGAATAACAACTCCCTCGCGCGAATCCGTCTCTTCTTCTTGCTCATGCTTCAGCAGCAGCAGCGCGTGTTGTTGTTGTTGACGCTCTTGTTGTTGCCGCTGCTGCTCCTCCTCCTCTTCTCGACACTGCGGATCCTCCTCCTGCGGGTGCTGCTGCGCGTCTGCGGGAGAGGCAGCATCACTCTCTCGCAAAATACGCGCCAGCAACTCCCCTGGACGGGGAGCTACCGACAGACTTGGCAGCGTGCATGCCGCTGTCGTAGGCACCTTTGCTGCACTGAGTGCTCCTGCTTCTGCTCGTACTGCTGCTGTTGCTGTTGTTGCTCTTTTCGCTCCTGCTCCTGCTGCTATTCTTCCTGCTGCTGCTCCTGCTGCTGCTGCTGCTCCTGCTGCTATTCTTCCTGCTGCTGCTCCTGCTCCTGCTCCTGCTGCTGCTCCTGCTGCTATTCTTCCTGCTGCTGCTCCTGCTCCTGCTGCTGCTCCTGCTGCTCCTGCTCCTGCTCCTGCTGCTATTTTTCCTGCTGCTCCTGCTGCTCCTGCTCCTGCTCCTGCTGCTCCTGCTGCTGTTGCTGCTATTTTTCTTGCTGCTGCTTTTGTTCCCCCTTCTGCTTCATGGTCCCTTGCGAGGATTTCAGCAGCGCAGCGCAGTTGCCACAACAGCAGCAGCGCTTCGTATTTGGCTGAAGCGGGATTGCCTTGCAGCAGCAGCTGCTGGTGCTGCATCCGTTTGAGGAATGCGTACGAGAAGCAGCACGTTGCAGCAAGTCTGCTCGCGCCGCCGCCGCTTCTGCCGCTGCCGCTGGAGAAAGGGACGGCTGTGAAACTGCGCTGCACTGCAGCAGCATCCATCAAGCTCGGTGAGTCAGGAGACACAAAAGGTCTTCTCTGCGCCACTGCTGTCTCTAGCGCCGGCTTGAAGCACGCCGCAGCGAGTCGACTGTCTCCCTGAAGCAGCAAGAGCAGCCCAAGCCGTTCATACACCCTGGCTGCTGCTGCATCTGCTCCTCCGCAGCACAGACACACGAGCAAGGCGCCTTCCAGCAGCCTCCGCAGCAGCTCTGGAAACCGCGAGCCTGCCGACAATATCCTGCGTGTCTTGTGTCTAGCCATGCACTTTTGCGGCGGGAGCGCGCAGCGGTGGTGCCTGCTGCTGCATGCATTCGGCAGCAGCGCCAACCCCAAGCAGTCGGCTATCCACAACAGCTGCAGCACCACACCTAGGCTGCTTCCGCCAACGCTGCTCTTCTCGCCGCTGCCGAGACGCATCCCCTGCTGCAGCGGCAAGGGAACGTTCGTGCCGACGAGACGGCGGCGCGAAGCATCCGACGCACTGGAGTTTCTCCCCTCCCAGTTTGCTGCTGCTGCGCTTTCTGCCTCTGAATCCCACGCCTCTTTGGTCGCGCCTCCGGCGGTGACAACCGCAGCACTCACGTACTCCGCGAGACGCACTAAGTCTTCCTGAGCATCTCGCCGCTGCAGGAGGGCGGCGAGAGGAGCAGTCAGCAGCAACGCTCTAGACTTCTTGTGCTGCTGCTGCTGCTGCTGCAGCTGCAGCTGCTGCGCGCCTCCGCTGCAGGAGGGCGACAAAACTTCCGCGTCAAAGAGACACCAGGAAGCAGCCTGCAGTAGACTCACTGCAAGTTCGCTGTTGCTGATCCACACATGCCGCGAAGGCTGCGCGTCGCGAGGCTGCTCATGCTTGTGCTGCTGTGGAGGATGCGTCGAAAACACGTTGCTGCTGCTGCTCGTGTGCTCCCGCTCGCCTCTCAGCGTGCTGCTGCTCCTCCTAAGGGTTCTGCTAAAAGCCTTGCTGAGCTTTTTCAGCCGCCACGAGCTTTGATGGTGGTTGTTGTGGTTGTTCTTGTGGAGTCTGTTACTGTGACGCGATTGCACCGAGAGGGGTCGTTCCCGCAGCGTCGCAAGAGGCACAAGGGTGGAGGTGGCAACACAGCCTCCCCCCCACGCGAATTCTGCAGCAGCGGCTTGCGTCTGCTGCTGCTGCAGGAGAAGAGAACGCGCAAGCAGCAGCAGCCGCAGGAGCAACGGCCAAGACGCACCTCCGTTCTTCGTCTCGTGAGGTATGAGCGGCTGCAGAAGGAGGCGCGAGAGCAGAGCAGCGGCAGTTTGCGGAGTCTGCTGCAGCGCAGCACTCGTCGCTGTCGCTGCAGCAGCTGCTGTCGCTGCAGCAGCTGCTGCTGCAGCTGCAGGCTCCTTCAGCCTGCCCCTGCCAAGCGCCTCCTCGTCTTGCTGCTGCACAGACAGCAGCGGGAAGGAGCCTGCGAGTCTGGAGAGACTTCGCGGATCGAGAAGAGCTCCCTGGATGTCGAGAAAAAGGAGAGCAGCGTAGCAGCTGGCGGCGGCGTTTCTTCCGCCTCTCCGCAGCAGCCGCTGCAGCAAGAGCACCGCAAAAGCGGCCTCTCGAGCCGCTGTTTTTCCCCATCCAACGTCTTCCGCAGGATCGCCGTGCTCGCCGCCTCCGGAGGGATGAGCCAAAAAATCCCTCGCTTGCAGCAGCAGCGCAGCTGCAGTCGCTCTGCTGCCGCAAAGCAGCAGCAGCAGCGCGGCAGCTGCAAGCCCCTCCACATAGAGGGTTTGACGGCGAGCCGACTGCTCGCGTAGGAAGAGCGGCAGCGGCTTTTTCGGGAAAAAGAGAGGCTGCTGCTCCGCAGTTGAGGGCACAGTGGCGGCTTGGCTGGCTGCAGCCGAAGAAAGCGGCAGCAGCGAGGCAAGCAGCCGCTGCAACTTGCCTAAGGGGGCTGCGAACAAGCGACATCGAGTGTCGCAGAAGCTGTCGGAGCTTAGCTGCATCCGCAGCCAGACAACCCACACATCCAAGCAGCGCAAGCCGCCTCCCCTTGGAGCGGCGGCAGCGGCTGTCGTCGCGGGGAGCTGGCTGGCGTCGCCACCGCCGCAGCTCGAGAAACTTGCATCGCCATGCCTCAGCAAGCGCTGCAGCCAGAGCTGCTGCTCAGACGCATGCCCTAGAGCCCCACATGCCTCCACGGCAGCGGAAAGAAATGCAAAAGCCGCATCGTCAGCTGCGGAGGAGGCATTCTCATCGCCATGAGCAACGGCTGCGGAGGAGGCGTTCTCATCGCCATGAGCAACGGCTGCGGAGGAAGCGGCCCGTCTTCCGCCTTCTTGGGATGGAGGCGCTGGCGGGGGGGGCACAAACAAGGAATACAACTCGGAAAGCTGCCCGTACACCTCAGCGTAGCGCTGCTGCAGCACTGCCGTGTCTAGCGCGTTCAGGCGTTCCTGCGGGTTCATGCGCTGCAGCACACTGCGCATCAGGGGGGGCACGACATCCGGAGGAGTGGGGGTGTTACGGTCGGTGGGGCCCCCACCCCGCTCACCACAGAGCTCCCCCTCAGGATCCACGGGTAGTACAGAAGTGCTCCTCCGCTCATCCATCCGCACCCAGCCCTTTCCCTCTGCCTCTCCAATTGTGTGAGAGCTGCTGGCGCCTTAGAAACGGTTGCATGCGTCGGCGACGCCGGCCGCAGAAGCGGGCTGATGAAGACGAGGCTTCGACAGTGAGCGAGAGAGAGAAAGAAACAGAAAGAGAGGGAAAGAGAGAGAGAGGGAGAAAGGGAGAGAAAGCCTCCGCTCTAGAGAGGTTCCGAACCCCTCTCAAGGGCGAAACACTCAAGAGTTTCGGCGCGAGGAAGCCAAAAAGTCCGTTTTGCAAAATCGCGAATCCGCACAGACCTTCTCTGCCAAAAGCGGCAGGATGCCGTCTACGGCCTATCCCAGGCGGCTGAAAAGAGAGCCTTCCCAATGTACGATGCCATCGTCTTCTCCGAACTGCATATATATCAAAAGGGCAAAGGTGCTCCGTCAATCAGGGTGCCGCGCATGGAAGGCGCTGCGCTGTCTGGTACTCCTCCATCATATCTGCGCCCCCCTTGCCCGCAACAAAGCCCTTCGTTCTGATTTTCCAGCAATTATTCCTCCAAAGACAACTTGCGTCTTGGCCGTTGGATCCTGATCATGCGCGCACCCGGGGTACTGGGAGAGCTGCTCGACACCAGCCACTCGCCAGCTGCTCGAATGCTGCGGGTGTCGGCCATGACAGTTCATTGCCATGGATGTCTCATGATAAACCTTCGCCGCAGAGAATTCCTAAGGGCCAGAAAGCGAACAGTTTCTCGGAAAACAGGCATTCAGATGCTGCAGCCACAAGACGCGCCAGTACTGCTCCCTGCTGTTGGAGTACCTTGCATCGCAGAAATTAGGACCGCCCAGACACATCGCTGAGCTTAAGAAACGCGTAAAGTGGCTTTTTCAGGAATCGCTCTCTCACTTTTCGTATGTGTATGCATTGTTGGCTACGCTGCGACCTGGAAAACGCATTTGAAAGACATTGCATCCCGCATGCCCGCTACGTGCTAGCCGACATACCAAACACCACTTGAACACGCACCCCTATGCAACCGTCAAACTGCTTAAAGCGGCTTGACGTAGGACGTGTGAGGTGTAGCGGCAACTGGGACTGTCGATCTGCTACAGAGTCCATCAGTCGACTCACTGTGCGTTGGAGTGCAAAAGTCAGCCCGTGAGTGGGCGTGGGAATGCCGGAGTGCTCAAAGGGTCAGACACCTTGCACTCTTTAGGCAGAACAGTAAAAGCAGACAACTTAGAGTCTCTTTCAATGGGCTCGAAGGGTAGAGAATCCGCAGGAGGGGGCCTGCCAATGCTCATGCTGATATGAATGGTGTGGTAAGAACTGTCAAAGATTAGGTCGTCCTGCTACGCCTAGTGTGATTTGAGCTGTTTTTTTATGGTGCACATAAATCCGGGAATCACAAGAGAGCATGAGGTGTCTTCCATGGTTTTAGGCATAATGCAAGGGGGTGAAGGTGCGATTTACTGTGTACTGCCTAGTGTACCCTCTTTCATTTGGTTATTCGTCCTCGCCTCTCTAAGTTCCTCTCTCGAGAGCATCACAGACCTATTCAGTTCCTTATGTCTCGTTTTAGTCGAAGCGAAAGTTTCTCGTAAAGAGGCCGCTTGGAAGTTGGAAGCTGTAGGCAGGAAGCTTCAAGGGGTTTGCAAGGCTGCCTTCTGCCGAGGCTTTCATAGCACTTTGGGGGTCCGAAAGCTCGACGGGCTGCCGATACGACAGCCCTTCCGTACTGCTATGTGATGCAGGGAAGTGTAGGTACTGTCTGCCGGCGGCCAGGCGGCTGCGTAATGAGCAGAGGAATTTCAAAGGGAGCTGCAACGTTGTGTGTGTAGAGCTGCCTTGACGTTGCTAATCTTCGTCGTTCGACAGGGGAGCAGGCTTGCGGAGCGACGAGCTCGGCTGAACTGCGGCTGAAAGACAGACACAGTGCGTAAGGGAAGTGGTCAGCGAAGCCGTCGAAGGGTTTTTCGCTTACCTGTGGTTTCGTTCTGCACTGGCCGGATGATGAGAAGTGAAGCAGTGATCTTCTATAAAAGCCATAGTAGACTATCCTTCACTTCACGTGACTTGGCTTCCCGGCTTTGCTGATTTCCACTCACCGACTGCGCCAATCTGTCGGCCCTCGAGCAAACCGTTTCACAGAGAGTTTTTCATCAAAGCGCGCCTGTGAACTGGGAGACACAATGGAGTCTTTCTTCTAGCGCAATGTGTCCGCAAAGCTGCAGCAAGTAAAACGGCTGACTTTCCCTTCGGTTTAGCCGCTGTGCCGACAAGCTGGGGCTGAAATACTTCAGAAATGTGAGGAGGCAACACCCGTTTTAATCTTCAGCTTTACCTCTTCCGGCTACCACCCACCACGTCAAATCATACCAGCCATGTATGTTGCCGGCAAGCGGAGAGGCTCTAGACAGCGAAGATCAATGCCACACGCAGCAGCACCCCCATCCTGGTAGGAGAAAAACACCGCCTTGTGAAGGACCCTGTTGGCAGGATACAGCTTCTTTGGAGCCAGGGCACCAAAACAAGCAAGCTCTGGGCTTAATAGGCGGAAAGTCTAACAAAAACCTTTTCTGTGTGGACGATGTTCGGCCCGCGTTGAGCAATAGACATATGCGAACCTACACCTGAGAGGCACTTGCAGGGATGGCTCATACAGTACGCTTCGTCTGCCCTGGCTGCAGCCACCAAAGGCAGTCGCTTCGGATTTGAATTGCCGTAGTGCAAGCCTTGCTAAGCGGCAGCATTATTTCTGAGGTTTCATAAGTGTACCAGCATGCAGCCCAGCCTGACTTCACACAGGCGTCTGCGGCTGCTAATATTACTCTCAAAACAGGACGCATTTTTCTCGCCGATGTCTCGGCGACTCGCTGTAAGGCGCTGCTCTCTGCAACATACACGCTGCCCTTCAGGCAGCCCCCGCTGTCCGTGCACCCTATTGGATTTTGCGGTGCATTCGTGAGTGATGGTTAGAAGCGGAGGCTTTTCTGCAGCGCTGTATACACTCTAGAAGCTCTTCATCTAGTGGGCATTCTTTGTTCGCCTTTAGAGGCTTGGCCCCCTCTATACCCCTGTCAGGTGCAGGTGCATTTGCAGAATATGTTAGCCTTGGAAGCAACATGAATGCGGACTGCCCTTACAGGATGGCAAAAGCTACATTTGAGCTTGATCTAGTTCAGTAGCTATCCTATTTAGTTTTATGTTAGGTCAGGAGTTGAGTGCCTCCCTAGGGAGATCAGTGCCTTACGCTTGGAGCCACTCCACAGTTCTTTCAGGTCTCGCGTGCTGTTTATTTTAGACGCTGCGCGCGCAGGTAGCTCAATACGATACGAATTCACGTTGTGTGTGTGGCTGTGCGCTGCGGGCTGCTATGTGTAGCCTGGTACGAAGGAATGCAAGGAGAGTTGAGAGAGTGTTCAACAGCGTCGATGCATCCTGCCTTGAGCTCGCGCCCTCTCTTCACGTCGAGACTCTCGGAGTTCAGCACCCCATGGCGGAAGGAGTGAGCTCTTTGGGTAGCTCACTTATTAGCTCTCTGTGAAGCTTTGCGTCGGGTTTGTGTTCAAAGAAGCCTTCCCAGGGAGAAGGAAGCTTGATGAAGTGTGGCAATCGCGATGCACACCGCTGCAGCAACGCGCGCCAAGCTGTCTACTGCTGCCGCACCCTGAGCTTCCTAAACTATGTTTTTGTTCTCAATCTCTGCCAAGCAGCTAGCATGCGCTCAATCATTCTCCCGTGGTGATTCATCCGCGCGACAAATCGAGACCTGATCGCGGCGCCCACGGGCCTTTGAATGCCGAAGCAACACACTTTCTTGGCATTGTAAGAGCAACACATCAATCTATGGGCACGAATGCAGAAGTTTGAGCCGGCACATGCATTTTTGCAACTACCCCTGTTACGGTGTGCATTGTGTGATGCCACGGCAAGAGGTCCAACACGTCTGCCCGGAGCTTTGCAGCTCCTTTGCAGCTCCTTTGCATCCATTTACCTGCGCATTTTGGCCGTGACTTCAGTGTGCATACACGCCGAGGAGCAGTGTTCTGATGGTCATGCGCTTTGATCAGTGCGGGCAGCTTCGCCCCACACTCTCTTCCCTGTTTATACCGGGCGGCAGGCCTGTTTGTCCGGGTTGAAAGGAGCACACAGTTCACTATTTAGGTGCGGTTTCCACCGTAATATTTTTAGCCAATTTCGGCATCGGTGCAGGTGGTTCTGCGCTACTTGGGGGGCCCTCGCCGTGCGCCACGCCCTTCTGCACGAGCCGAGGCAGAGACGCCGAAAGAGCCGTGGGCTGCGTGTTCCTCTTCCCACATCTTCTTTCACGGTTTTTGGGTTAGGAAACTCGTGAAGGTCCCTTGATCAACTTAGCGCATCGAGGGTGTTCTTAGGGATCTTCTGGTCCTGCGTGGCTGTTAGCTGCTTTACAATCGTAGCAGACTCCGGTGGCAAATTTGGCCGATCTTCAGCTGGATGGTGAGCCCGAATTTGTAGCAAAAGGAAACTACTCGGAAAAGACTCTTGGCATGAAGTATGACGGGGGGACGGAGTGGTTTTTCTGCGGTGTCGGGGTAGCCTCACCCGGCAAAAACGTGTAGATAGTTCGACACGACTGCGCAACTGACGTCTGTTTTGCCGTCCTTCTTCACGCACACGCTGCGATTTGCCGCTTTTTTCCTTTCAAGAGCAAATCGGTGGGCTCTGTCTGGCCCCCGCCCATTCAATAGTTGATCTACCCGCCCACGAGGGCAGTAGAATTTCTTCCACGAAGCCGCAGTCGTCTAGCTTTCGGGGAGCAGGAGTCTTGAGCCGCTGCTTGGCACTTTCAGGCAGCTCGCTCGAGTCAGACTCTGCCATAGCCCTGCTGAGCATCAAGAGGGCAGAGGGAACGCCAAGTGGGGGGAGGAGGTATATCACGCACATTGAAAAGGGCAGGCGCATGGAACGAACGGAGGAAGAGAGAGATCCCCCTCCTTCCATCCAGTCACCTGGCCTTTTCAAAGCGGCGGAACAGGTTCGCGCTTCACTGCCTGCCCTCTCTCCGTTCTGTGTAGCACTAGTACTTGCCTCCTGCTGTGCAGTTCGACCCCTCCTTGCACAGCTGATTCCACAGGCTCCATACTTTCTGATATACAGCTGTATAACGGCCCTTGTGGCACCATCAGCTAGCTCGCACAGCAGCTGCTAGCCGGCTGGCGGCTCGAACGCGTCGGGGAGTTTGTTCATACACTGCCATAATGGGATTCTTGGGAGTAGGAGAGCCGCTGGACTGGCACAGCTCCCTTTTGTATCAGGCTGCTGTCAAGCGCAGAGGCATTCGGCAGTTTCTGCAGCTGCTTAAACAGTTTAAAGACTATGAAGGGCCTCTCAAGTGGGGAGACGAGATCGGTAAGACGCGGAGGATGCCACAGGAGGGCAGGCAGCGCCGCATGGAGGAAGGGAGTAGCTTAAAGCCTTGCTTCCCTACGTTTTGTTGAACAGAAGCCTTATTGCTGCTGGGAAGATACTTTTGACTCGAATGGGCAAGGACGAATAGCCTTATAAGGGCGCTCAAGCGCACACGACAGTCCTCCTTTTGCATCCTCTCGTGTTTTCAGAAGTTTTCCTTGTTCGCGTCGACCCTTCCACCAGGCAGATACGGCTCGCACTTGACGCTGGGCGTGAGACTCGACACCCCCTGCCTCCCCTCTCCTCTCCTCTCCTCTCCTCTTTCTTCCCTTCATTGCATCTTTCCACCTGCATGACGTGTATCTGCAACAGAGAACGACTTGGCTTTTTGAATTATTCCCGTGGAAACGGCGTCTCTCGCTAGTGCGCATACATGCAAGCTTCCCAGCTCCACATTACCGAGCCATAATAGCGTCCCTCTGTCGTGCTTTCCGCCGTTGCTTTTGCAGCGTCCATCCTTAAGATGAAGGCGAGCGAGGCTGCTGCCACTCCCCAACAGCATCAGGAGGGGGAAAACATCACATCATCTCACGAGCGCTCTTTGTGGCACCCTGAATACGCATCCTACATGATCGAGGCATTGCCTGGCGCGGCACTCAACTTGCAACCCGAAAGCTGGCTGCTTGTAGAACAGTCCATCCGCAGTCGCAGAAGGAAACTTTTGGTACGATGCTCCTGCGTATCGGCAGGGGGGGCAGGCTGCTCTTCCGAATCTGCGTGATCATATACTTTTCTGAAAAAACAGGCGTAGGTGCGGCTGTGCACGGTCCATCGCAGCCAGGAGGCTCTCTCCGTACGTTTTCTTCATGAAATTTTTTGCACGGGGGAATACCAGTCGGTTGTGAATCTCGTGCTTTCTGCAGTCTTGTCTGGAGCCGCACACCTCGCCGCTCTTCATGACTTCTTTCCCCCTCCTGGGAGTTGACGTCCAGCCACGCGAAAACTCCGGTGGCAACGACCCTTCCCCGGGAAATTTCGCCTACCCAGCGTCGCCTGCCGACCCTCTGCATTCTCTCAGTCAGAGCATCTTTCTCGGGGATGAAGTCATTAATCCGCACCCCCGCTTCGGCACGCTTACCGCCAATATCCGGAGGTACATCGACGCAAGCCGAACACGACCGTCAGCCGCAACAGGGTTGATGTCGAGATGTATACATGCATATCTATGTATATGCATGTATTGCTAAGCGTAAAGCGAGGCCAATTCGATGCACACGAATGCGCCTATCGGGGCTGTACTGGGAGCGTTGAGCGCCGTTTGCATGTGCAAATTGTATTCGCACGCTACAACGCTTCGCATGCTGTGCGCTCCCTGCGTTCCTGCCAGGCGAAGAGGCTGCAAAGTACAGATTCTTGTTCCTTTGTATATGGACCGCGGTGTCTGCGTAGACACCTCGCGGAAGGTGCCCAATCAGCCTCTGTTTGACGCGGCGCTTGGAGGCAGGCAGTGCATTTTGTACCATGACGAAGAGGGGAGAGACTCGCAGTCAGGACTAGCCAAGATGCATGAAGATCAGGCACTCATCAATCAGGGGAACTTGTACATATATATGGACGCCATGTGCTTTGGCATGGGTATGAACTGCGTCCAGGCGACGTTTTCATGCAAAACGATCTCCGATGCACGCTATCTCTATGACCAGCTGATCGTCGTGGCGCCGCTCGTTCTTTCTGTAGGTCTCATCCATATTGCGTCGAACGGCTGCTCCGGCCGAATACATATCCCCGTTTGCGTCTCATGGCATTTCCAATGCAACTCGGTTCCTCCTACTTGCTCACGTGTGTGGGCTCAGTGCGACACGTTTTTCTTGGCGTTCTGAATGTTTCAGTTGACGGCAGCGACGCCTTTTCTTCGTGGCTGCGTAGCAGCAACGGACACCCGATGGGATTCTATTAGCATGGCAGTGGACAGTCGACGGGCTGATGAAATGAAGAGCATCATCAAGTCACGGTATTCCGCGAACTCGCTTTACATTAGCGACAAGCCACATCTTTTCGACGTAAGCTTGCACACAACATTACAGGTGGCATTGAATTCGCCCCCTTGCAAAACGCCACAATCTGGCAGCTGGATCAGTGCCAGCTGTTTTCAGCTTAGCTTTTAAGTGTCTCTGCGTGTGTGGAAGCGAAGGGATGCTGTAATTCGGCAATGTGTGCAGCGGCTGGGGAAGCTGAACGATCTGGAGCTGACGGTGAATGAGCGCGCGTACGATGCGCTTGTTCGTTCGGGTGTTGACTCGCTCCTAGCCAGGCACGTGGCGTTACTCTTTGTTCATGATCCGCTTGTAATATTCAAGGACCGCGTCATGAAAGAAGGGCAAACTGAAGGCGACATTATCAGGGAGGGCGACACGGACTGGGGAATGGATGATGGAATAGTTTATGAAACAGCCGAGGATTTTGAGAACCTGCAAAGCACGAACTGGAATGCAGTCAGGTTCAAGCCCCCGCCGCAGTTCATGAGGCCGACTTCGTCAGATCTCGGTGACACATCACTCATTGGATGGCGCGTGGAACTGAGAACACCAGAAATCCAGCTGACAGACTTTGAAAATGCAGCTTGCATTAGTTTAATCGCTGCAGTTGTTCAGGTACTGTTTGATGCACATATCAAAGCCCTAGCGATTCGGCGAGCAGCGATGGCATACGGAGAGTATGCTGTTGCAGTTGAGCCGTTCTAATCTGCCCTATGCAGAGAACCCGTATTTGTGTGATTAGTTAGCGCACCAAATAAATACATATGCTTGGTCGATGCAAGGGTCAAGTGTACGTACCTCGCAGTCCACGGCATCACGGCTTCAATGCGCGAACGTTTAGCCCTTAGTTCGATAGCTGCATGTGTGAGATGTTGGAATTGTGCAGCTGATACTCGAAGAACAAGTTGAACTGTACATTCCGATTTCCCTGAACGACATCAACATGCAGCGTGCAGCCAAGTTGAATTCAATTTTGAACCAGCGCTTCTGGTTCCGTCGTGACATCAGGGCGAACGCGAACGATTTGTCCTATGCCGAGTTTTCTTTGCACAGCATTCTATTCGGGGAAGCGGGTCCAGCGGATACAAACGTCTCCGATGCAGTGTTTGGTCCTGCTCTTTTGAGGTTGTGTAAGCAGATGTTCGAGGGGAAAGTAAGGAAGGGGCACTGCTCAGCGGAAGCTCTCAATGCGTTCATGGAGATGTACAATTTGACGTACCTTCGGACTTCCGGCGAGCTCCCAACCGACGCAGCCTTCCTTCGCGCCTGTCTGTCAGCGCATCCAGAGTACCGCGGTGACTCTGTGATATCCCCAGGTGCAACGTACGATATTTGCCAGCTGGCGATGCGACTGGGAAACGGAGAGCTGGAAATTGCCGAGCTCCTCGGCCCCTTCGCCCGCCGCTACGGAAGCGCGAAAGCGCGAACGATTCGTGTGTCCAACAACTGTACAAGCTCTTGTGCAAGCATTGATCCGGAGGCACTCCTCCTTGGCAAAGGGCGTATTGCAGCTTCGTTGCAGCATCCGGATATCCACGAGCGGCTGCGACTGTATATGCTCCAGAAACCAGCTGTGTCGCAGCAGCAAGCATGCGCGAGGTCCGAAGGTTCCTGCAGCGGGATTTCCAGTGCTCAACAGCAGTGTGCCTTTGGGGAGCAGATGAGCGAACTGGCTAGTGCCGAATTCGTCGGCAGCGAGTGATCTGCTATGAGGGAATTGCCCAGCGTGAAATTGGAATATATTTGTTGCTTCAGTTATTTTACAGTCCATCTACTATAGGGAGAGAGAGTAGTTTGAAAGGGCGGTCGCTTCCGAGCGTCTCTATATTCTCGTGGAAGGGAGTTGTCTTGTCGTGGTGTGTGCGAGCATACCAGTTTAGCAGTAAACGTACCAGTCTGAGCCAGGGAATTTCGCCAGCGACGCTTCTCAGGGTTACCGTTGTGTTTTGTCTGTGGCAAGGGCCATGGAGCACTCCAGTGCGCGGTGCATTGGTTCACTGTTTCGATTCTCGTCGCGCTGCACCCGAGGAGCTCTGTGACGACTGCGTACTTGTACCAGAATCTTACGGCTTGGTCTTTTTTGCTTCTGGCCGCCATGTAGAGGCATCGGAATTTAGGCCGGCAGCAGAAGGACTGAAAAATATGCGAGTACTCTGAGGCGCGCTACCTGGGAGGCAGGGGTGGAAGAGCCACATCACCGCAGAGCAGCTCTACGCACTTTGGTGGACGAATCACACGTGTTATTGTCTTTTATGGAACGATTCTGAACTGGGCATTTGCTATTGTTTGCCACTCTAGAGGCTGGTGCATTAATTGACGGTAAAGCCGTTCAATATTCCAGACCCTCTAACAAAACTGATTTTACTTCCACTTTTCTAAAGAAAAACTCATGCCTCCACACGGGTGTCCTTCGGCTTATTCTATAGCCACGGGTGCCCAGGACCGTTTCTGACTATAACTGGTTTCACCATGATTTTAGAGTGTCATGAAGAGATTTGCGTCAGAGCCTCTAGTTCGAGGTCGAACTCCGCCTCCTGAGTTACAGTTGTTCGTTTTGTAGCGAGGTGACTACAAAGACAGCCTCCTGCTAGACTTACCTCGGAACGGCTCCGCATCACTTGCGAACAGAGGGACCGTAATGATGAGTCTAAGAAATTAATTTTCATTGGCTTAGACTGCCAAACAAGAGTGGGCCTGTACGGCTCAGCAAGAAGAGTACTTACCGATTAGCGCAGTGTGCCTCCGGATAAACCAAAGAGCGACTGCCACGAGGCTGAAAACTGCACGGCAAGTTGGCACATTGAGTGCTGATCAGCACTGAAAAATCATCTGTTATCCCTACTTATCGACGTTGTCGTCCACGACAAAGGTAACCAGTAAAAGTTTAGACTGCGCATTTGCGTGCTCGAGTCTGATTTGTTGCCGTGGAACAGATGTGCCATTACTGCAGCCTTCCAGCTGATCGGTTCTTGGGGATAGACGTCATCGACCCCCAAGCAACGGTTTTTGTCCCGCAGCATGCGAACTTGAACTCCTAGAGGAGTAGCTGCAGCAGTGCTACAGAACCTGAGTGAGTTCAGAGTTGTACACCCAGCTGCCGGTGCATGTGGAGGGGGTTGCGGCATCTACCTCTCTGGATCTTGATCCTCCAGAATTGAGGCATGCCCTGTTTGGTGTGTTTGCTGCCCATGAGTATTCACTCCTCGAAAGACGGTGGCGTAAAATCTCACCGGAGGTCGCATGGGAAGAGCACTCTGTAAAGTATGCAGGTCATGGGCTCTGCTATAAGAATAGGCATGCTGGAGAGAAAAATCGCTAACCTCTCCATAGCCGCCAACACATATCAGGGCAGACGTTGATGGATGCCATTTTGGCGTTTGTGTCGAGGAAAACGAATTTTTTCGGGTGCCTCAAATCACCTGTTGGAAGGGCTCGGTTGAGTTCATCATCGATTGGATGAATATATGGCACTTGCGTACACGTAAATGCTGCTTGCAGTAATGCCAGTGAATGGAAACATGCATGTGGATCTGGCGCTCCAACAGTAATTCCCTGTTAGATGTAAGAAAGCTTCATTATCCAATATTAGAATGCCCATGATTCTCATGCTCGACATACTGGCCTGTACTCGAATTGCACGCCTGTGCGAATCGCGCATCGGCTGAGTCCCAGGCTCTTCAGAAAGATACAAAATTTGTAAAAGACCTCATTTTTCGTCTAGTGTTTACCTCGCACACATCCGAAGTGAACTGCTCATAACGCGGTCCCACTGATAAGCATGACGTCACCGGCATAACCAGGCCATCCTCTTCAGCAACAATTAGCCGCAAAAACGCTAAAATTGCGAGTAACAAGTGCATGGTGAGCGCTGCCAGTTACAATGTGAACGATTGCATCGCAGCTGTCCTATGCTCATTCAGATCAAATGAAAGTACACCGTACACCCGTGCTACGTGGTAAGTGAAGGGGGAAAACATAGAATACACTTGGAAGCCTTTTCTGTTATTTTACTAGATACATTGAACTTAGTTCTATTTCATAGTGTAAATTTCGTGATATTTTTTCTCCACAGATATAGTCATTTGGGTCTGATCGCTTTTGTATCAACCATCCTACATACAGTTGCAAAAATCTTTCTACTAAATGTTCGATGCATTTGTGCCTGTAATATAACATAAATATCCTCTCTGAGAAGTGTTCTGACTAAGATATATCTTTATTATAGCAATGAAAACATGCAGGGGTTTGCCCCGTCAGCGATTGTGGTACTGTGCAGATGCTCTCTCAGCCTAAAAGGCAGCTCCGCCGGAATTTCGCAGTTACACAGGAACACTAACGTTGCTGTGCCTCCTCTTGTCTAGGAGCTGCGAAAGTTCTGGAGAAGGCCCCATTCACATGCGACCGTGGCAAGCACTGCCTATTGGTGCATCGCCGGTAACTGCTCCCCCGCACGCCTTCTGGCTTACGGCAGATGTAGATCCGCCACCAGTTCCAGAGGAATGACGGCCCCCTGAAATGCCCTTGGATGCATTGGAGGAGCTACCTGTACGAGAGGGCGGCTTTTTTGCACACTTCACATTTGTACTGCAGGCGGAATTCCGACTGTTGGAAACCTGCGACGCCGCGCCGTTGTTCCATCCTTTTCCTCCCGACGATCCCATGAGCTGTCTCTCTGAGTCTTCCACGCTAGCTGTAAACCAGAAGGACACGCGGGAAACCCAATCACGTACTCATGCCGACTGTGCAAAAAGTTTCTTGTACAGCAGCCCAGGCTGGATACTCGAACAATGTGAACAAGTGCGTTGAGTAAAGGGCTTACCCCATGTGCTGAGCTCGCGAGACGCACGACTTGTAGTGCTAGTGAGAGAAAACAGCCGCTCCTGGTTGCTAGATGCACTACCTGCTGCTTTGGCAGCTGGACGCCTTGTCTTAGTGGCGGACGCTGTAGGTCAATGCACCACAACAAGCCCTATGCGGGATTATCCATGAAAACACAATATCGGCAACCAGTAGCGAAAACCCCTATCGCTTATTCCCCAGCGAAGCACCCCTAGGGTCTGTTTTCGCGCAGATTCTGGTTGTGAGTGTCACGGTGTAGCAAACTCAGTGGCGTACAGATGTAACCTTCCCATCCTTTAATCATGTTTCCGACATCAGCAGTAGCAGCCAAATAATTTCCTTCCATCTCATATATCTTGTTTTCCAAAAGCAAGACGTCTGACTCGAGTTTTTCATGGAGTTTGAGCATTTCCTGATACACTGGCAGCCTTTTAGACACCTTGATCCCCTCCTCTCTGTGCCATGAGCTCGCGTCTTGTACGGCCAGAGACCCCTGCCCATGGCTAGGCACTGGACCTCCAACGACAAGCGGTCTGCTATGTGGAGCAGTTCCAATACCAGCACCAGAAGGAAGTGGTATGAATCCTTCGGAAACGGGCTGGTTCATAGGTGCAGCGACATGAGGCTGCTGATACTCCAAGGGTTCCATCGCACTAGTGAGGCGCTTTGGTCTAGCGAAGCGGATGAAAGCTTGCGCACTCAGGCTTGCTGGCGAAAACGATCTTGCACGGATGACGGACTAGGGACAAGACAGGGTACTACAAGGCACGCGGAAGCTGTATACAGAAGCTTAATTTCAAACCGCCTAATACAGCTTAGGAGTGCTTCTGATATAGCAGCACCCCTAGCCGAAAAGCCCTCCCAAGTAGCCCACCCTTGGGAAGATCGCTGATGGAAGGGGAGGCATCAGCCCATTCTATCGGCACCAGGAGTTTTTGCCGCGGGCAGGAAACAGCAGCACGTGGCCTCCTGATTACTTGGCAACCTCTGAGATGGCAAAATACACGTCAGGTACAACGTACAAGGGGTGACAGCCGCGTAGAAAAACGCTCTTTCGCTATCAGAGGTCAAAGGAACCGGTGAACTGGATCAGGCACTGGATGGCAGGGGAGCGAACGCACACCCTCTGTTGTTGGGCGCTTTGAGGGCAGGTGTGCAAACTTGTTGTCGAAGACGCAACGACAATCGGAGACAAACGAAGGATATCTTTTTTAGCGTTTCTTATGAGAGTTGTGCACAGAGAAGCCCCGAACATGCGCGTGTTGCCTGACGGGCAATCCTGCTCGCGCATGCACATCCACAGCGGCTGACGGAAAAACGATGCAGCGAAGGGATGTACTCGCCCGTGTTCGTCGCATCCTATTTCTTGTTATTTGAATCCTATCCAGATCAGTCCATTTGTGGCGTTAAGAGCCATAGGACCTCTCCCATTCGAGGAATCGCGGAACGCCTCTCCGCCAGGGGCATTTCTGTCGTCATTCGCCCTATCTTTAGTGCACAATGGTATGGACAGACTGGTGGTCTCACGACAGAGTGCCGCAGCCAGCTGGGCTCGCCCCTTACAGGGTCTACTGTGAGCAGGGGAAGGTAAGGAGGGAAACGTTGATCCCGTGCTCCCTCGTGAAACCCTCCTTGTTCCCCCTTTTATGCGTATAGGCGCACCCTCTGCATCGCGCCTCCTGCCGTTCAATGCGGCATTCGTGTGCCTCGAGCAGTCAATGGAGCGGCAGCAGTGGGGGGGGTGGCAACTGCAATTCCATGCCCAGTTGGTCATGACCACCTCTCCGCAATTTTAGAGCAGCGCCTATTGCGGCCTTTGTTCAACTTATGTGCAGCCAACGAAATACTTTTGGTGGTTCTACCACGGGTGTAAGTGTGCGTCCGGGCGGTGGTATGATGACTCCTTGATTTTATGGATGGGGACGCTCTGGTTAGGCAGGCATGAACGATGCCAAGCTGTGCTCTTCGGCGTAGATTTGTTTATGCTTCAGGTTTACTGGTGGTGCAGCTGTGGCAAGTGCAGGACACAGCCGTGGTGCGATATGAAGAACAAAACGGCAAATGGTAAGCAAATAGTGGATAACCTATCCAGAACTGCGCCAAGTGTACCCTGCGAATGGCATTTTCCGTGTCGGCTCGCTGGGTGCCCCCTACTCCACATACTTTCCTATCTCGGCAAAGAATATGGGCATGCGTCAGAGCTCTAGGATGCACAATAGAGTATCTGACAAGACCTTGAGTGCAAAGTGGCCTTTCCCGTCCTTGTTAGTGGGTGACTCTCTGTGCGCATTATCGCTTCTTGGTTTTCCTTGCGCAAAAATGCTCGTATTGCTCCTTTTTTGAAATGTATTTCGGTACAGGATGCAAGCCAGTCATGTACATTCCAAAGCTGACGGGTTGGAAGTTGCTGTCAGGTTCCAAGTTCACCGAGGTTCCACCGTTCAGTGTTGGTTCTCACCTTTGGGTGAAATCCCATACCAACACACCGCTAGCTTGTGCCTCGGCTTTCGCCATGGCCTTTTCTGTCGGCGTCTTCTCCACGTATCTTATGCACGGCTAGAGATGGGCAGTGCTAATTCGAGACTGCGAGCGGCTGCTCCTGCACCACTCCGTCTTACCTTGTGGACCTAAGACACTGCCTCCATCGCCTCTCTTTCCCAGTTTCGCGTCAGTTGTGCTAACGTGGGTTCAGCAATATGTTAGGTACATTGGTGGGGTGTGGAATGTGCACCTCCCAAAGGCTCGCATGCACGCAACTAAGCCGTACGTACACTCGACAAGCCGGAGCCACGCTTGTTGCTCCGTCATATTGTGGTGTATGAAATGGAGCTGGAAGGAAGAATTGACGAAAATGATTGGCGATGCGTTCGGATTTTCGGAAACACTTTCCATATATATCACCTATAACCGTAAGAGGTGCGGCAGTGTTTGCTTCCACGTGTACCCCCGCATAGGCAGCTAAAGTTTAGAAAGAAGCATATAAGCAGGAACACTTCGTCCCATACGCAGTTGGAGCTAGTGCTATTTGCGTTCCTCTCCTGACTGCGAGAGCTGCCGAACATAGGACGTGAGCCAGCTGACCCATCCTGCAACATTCAGAGTCGCAGAGGATTGAGCACGAGGTGTAGGATAGTCGCTACGTTACCACACGCAACGTTTAGCAAGTTGATTACGTACACAGACCATCAGACGCAACAATAATGACATAAACCACGGCCAGGGCCTAAGTGTTTCTGCTGGGCGCAATGCATAGGTTAATACAGGAACGCCGGAAACAAAAGAATCCTACCGGATACCCTAAGAGAGAGCAAGTGTAAGAATCTGCTATTTGCTCTTTACTAGTGCACCGTTTACCTTCTGACTCGTAATTTACGTCGATGGACGACCTGATGTGCTGCTCGTCTGGGAAAATCCGTTTCAGAACTCGGTCGTTTTCGCTCTGGAGCTGCAGTATTTGGGCCTGACAAAAAATTGGAGAAGAGAAAAATTGGCTGCACAGCTACTGTAGCGGCTTACTTCTTCATATCAGAAAAAAAAACTGGAATACTTTCGTACACCCACCTAATGGGACCACTGTCATATCAGCTTCTCTGACTGAAGTGCACAGTGAAACCCCCATCTTAAATCAGTAAGGCTGCTGCATTGCTGGGCTTTAAATGCAGCTGCGGTGGCGCATGACATGCTTCAAGTGTACACGGAAAGTGCCTATCGCTGGCGCATTTGCACCCGCAACATCACCCCGTTCTCTGACCTCTAGCATCATGAGCCTCTCCTGCATTTGCTTCTCCTTCGCGGCTTCTTTCAGCGTACTCCGCCGATATTCCATCACGAGTGCAGACGCTGGACAGAAAAATAATGCGATGGCAAGGGGGGGCATGTCGGATACCATTGTATAGTGGCGCGCCCCTTGGTAGTGATTGGAAGTACAACTATTGTACTATACTCCAAGCATTTCACCATCCTAAAGTTATTGACCTCAAAAGCGGACACGGAGTCAGAACGCCATAGGAATTGAAAGCTACCGACACCTGCTTGTCTGTCGGTAGTTTCCCCTTTTAGGTTTGCTAGCCGTCTCCTTTGCTTTTCGCTGGATCCAAACTCTTCCCCATGCGATATTTCTGGTTCGATTTTGTGCAGTTCGCCGCATTCTTACCTGCCACTCCAAAAATAAAAGCCTCGCCGATGATGGTCGCTCCGAGTTTGACCGCCTTGTCTTCATTCAATCTTGGAATAAACACATTTTTCTCGTCTTTGTCGTAGAACCGATTTATGATCCGCTGCTCCAGCATGTGGTAATGTGTCGCCATCGTGACGCATGCGGTCTTGAAGTACTGATTACCCTGAGCTGAGTTCTGCAGATAAGCAGCCATGGGTTTGGACAGCTGTCGCAAGGCGACGCTGAAGAGCTTAGCAGCAGGGAAAGGCATATTTAAAGGCCATGTGAGAGGCAGACACCTCTATGGGCAGAGGAAGAAAGTTGAGAGGTCAGACGGGCAGGCATATCGGAACAAATGCCATTTTCAGCGCGCCTTGCACGAAGCAGGGCAGATGCAGAATGACGTGAAGAGAGAATAAGCGCAAGAGAAAGGAACAAAGTGATAAAAGGGACTGTTAAGGATTTATTTCTGAGTCCCTCGAAAAAAATGTGATGTGGGAAAAGTTTTACTTCTACTCTGTAGCATGCAACTATAGGGGCTGTTTGGGCGGCCTTAACAGGAAGGTCCTAAAGACAGAAGGCTTGTGATAGAAACAGGTGTACATCTAGCCATTAAAATGAGCAATAATTTGACTCGATTTGGGAGCTACGATCCCAAAATGACACGAAGTTGGCCTGTGTGTTCGATTCTTTTTTTCTGCGTTGGCTGGCATTGATTCTACGGACGTTTTTAACAGAGCGAGTCCTAGATTTGCTAGCTCTCCTGCTGCGTCGGGGTGACCTTTTAGTTTCTTCGTATGAACTGGCTAATGCTCAAGCTTTGAATATGCACAGACTGGCTTCTCATTGGTATGGGTATATTACCCAGGTTTTTTTCTGGTGAAAGATGAAGTCGCACGGTCCAGTTATGCTGTACAGCAACATGACTGCAAATTAGTTTTTTGAGTGTGCGACTTGAACATATGGCAGGAAACGTAAACGCGGGAGAGTGAAAGGGATCACCAGTCTTTCTAACCACAATTATCATGTTAATCTTTTCTGACCTCAACGGAGCAGTGAGTCCAAGCTGCACTTTTGCAGATGGCACTGCAGCAGTCTAATGAACTCACATCCACCTAAATAGCGAAAGTATTTCCATACACTTTCCATATACGATCTGTAGGAGATACGGGCTGGTTCTCACTAGAACAGTGCGTGCTCCACGACTGTGTGATACACTGTCCTGTGAGACTGCATGCAGGTATCTGAGTGCATAAAAGGTTAAATGCCTTTTCAGTCGCCTTGCCGTAAGGTATCTATGTGGTAGAGTACACCTGTCAAGTTCCTCTTGTTTTATGGACCGTAGAGGTTGCAAGGCTAATAGGAGAGCCTTGATAAGATTGCTGAGCATCATCATTGTTTACGAGGCGAACTAAGAGTCCGGCGTGTGACCAGTGAATGCTGCCCTTCTACATCTGCAAGAGAATGTGAAACAGTTGAAGGGTCTACTTGGTCACAGCAGGTGGATGACTTCGCAGAAACTCAAAATTGCTCGGTGTACCGCTGCCTCAAATTCTTTCGAATGGATACCCTATTCCAGTCCCAAAAGACGCTTAGTGGAAAGTTCCTTCAGTGGTTTCCGAGAGGCTTCTCTCCTTCTACTGCTCGCGCCTCTCAGACGTTCGCCATGAAAGGAGAGGGATAGCTGGCATGCGTTCAATTGCACTTTCTAAGCAGTCCGGTAAATCACGACTAGTTGTACGTGGCGTGTAACGCACCCTCACACAGCATTAAAGGCGCATTCTGTCGGGCTATAGCCACACTCTGCAATAAATGAAATATGCGAGAAGGAGATTTCGATGGCCAAAGCTTTAGTAAATCCTAATGATATGAAGCACGCGCAGTACGAAGTGCGTAAAATAATGTAGCATTGCCCGATATCTCTCCCTATTCTATTACCGAAATACGCGCTTAAATTACATTTCAATGCTCAAATTCCGATACTGGTTTTTCACAATGCTGACTGAAATTCCGGGGCTGCTGGAAGAACTTTTTCAAGGAGGGATCGTTTTGCAAGGAACTGCAAATGCCGAAGCCCACTTCCTCAGCGTGTGTGATATGAGCCAATAATGGTCTAGTGAGTCTTATTTCTCTCTTCAAGCCACAAAGGACGATTTGCAATCTGTCGGCACATTTATTATGACGCATTGAGAGGCCTGAACGCCGGTCTTCCAGAGAAGCGCTGGGAGAATTCATGATTTTGAGAAGCTTGTTTTTTGCCTGTAGGGCATACTTCGAGGTCAGCACTTCGATTTGCTGATATTCAACTGAAGTTCGAAGCAAGTTTTCATTTTTTGACCCATGATGCTGCGCTTGATTCGATAGATAGTTCTTTCGAGGCTTCTTCGGGGAGTCCGTTCTCCTTCCTTTCTTGAATAGCGAGTTTATTGATCGACCTGGTATAGGTAGATCCGCATGTCGCACAACGTTGCTGTCTTTCACTCCCACTGTTCCTGCTCCGTGTTGCAGTGCCTTGTCTGCCAGCTCCTTCGCTGTTTCCAGTATATCGAGACACCTGAGAAAACGAATGGGCTAAAGGCAGTGCCAAGCTATCATGCAGTTCGCCACCGTGTACCACTCGATGGGATGTGACTCTTCCGCGTTCCCTGCATGCTTGCATTGCCCTGCTAGCTTCAGATACTCGTCCAACACTTTGCTGGTTGCCAACACTGCGAGCATGAACCAAGGTAAGACCTTTACTAAGGTAATAGGGCATAGTATGTCATTCCTACTTTTTTGCCAGGTAAACGAAAACTAAAGGGCCAACTGGGGAAACTTGGGGGATATGCAGCGAATGTAGACTACAGATCTATTTTTCTGCAGTTCGATAGCCTGAGTGTGCGCAGAATTTCTGCTGCTTCCTGAACAACCACATTCGCGGATCTTAGGAGAGGTGAATTATGAGTTTGGGAGGAAGAACAGGGTAAAAGCAGAGGTAAAGAATGTATTTATACTTTCAGAACTCGTGTCCACACTTATTAGTGGAAGAATGCAGGGTTTCGCGATGCCTGGAACACGTTATACGTGGTGCGGCTTCCAGGTGTGAATACACATCGCCAGCAGTGTAAGAATTGTTCGATTTACTTGCTGAAATGGGGATTCCTGCTTAAAACTAGGATGCAAAGACTGAATATTGTCAACAATGTGACTGATGAAATCTTTTGCATATAGAGCACTGTGCCTCTCTCCGGGATTCAATAGCAGTTTCGGCCTCCTTGTTTTTGCATCGAGCCGGCGCCATGTCCAAACAAACGCGCCATTCTTCTAGAAAAGAACGCACTTTCAAGAAACCTCGCATTTTCGCTACAAATAAATTCTTGGGGAATTTCTACTGATGAGCTTTAAAAGGCAGCAGTAGCGAAACGCCCATATGGCACGACTTACATAGGCGTTACTCAGGAGTGCACATTAACTTTGCTACAGCATTGTTGTTGAATAATCAAGTTAGCTTGGCACCCTGAAATGAGGCATTGACTTAGACATGCTATACGCAACAGCATCTCGTTAGAGGGCCAGATCGCTTCAAGCAAGTTCACATGGATACGTGATCCAGCAGCGGTAAAATACAACCGCCTAGGATATGAAGCCTCCCTTTATGCTGTTGCAACGTACAGGGCCCTGCGGTGTGACGAGAGCGATATCCTGAAAATGGCGTAACATACGCTAGAAAACAAGGGCCTTTATACAGATCAGTACACTCTTCGTATACACGTATGCTAGTAGGCATGAACCCTGCACCGACTACCAGCAGCCTACGCTTGCACGCGTTTCCTGAATAAAAGTACATCCAGGAATATTCACGAGATACACAATTCTGGACTCCACGATGCCCCAGACAGCACACATGAAAACGTGTATGAGGGGAGCTACTGCCGCGCCGCACCTTGAAATACGCAACACAGTCGTCCTTCGTCTTTAGGAACTGTAAACACCAAGCCAACAAAATAAACAGAACTTCCGCGAAAAATGCGTTTTAGTCGTAAACGTGGAAGACCACAAAGTTTAGCGACAGATGGGGCATGACTCATGCCCAGTGCACAACTGCACAGCGCTTTCGAGTACCAAAATCGTAGCACACACGCTGTGCATATACCGAATGTAGGTGCATGCACATTGCGCCTCAAGGCATAGTCACGAGGACGTTTTCTTACTGGAGATACAGCGACTAGCGGGTCCTTTCCTTTCTTTGCGCTCAAGACTTCGTCAGGCTCCCCGAGCATCCCCTGGACAGTGACACGTTCTCCAAGCTGCAAAAGAACAACCAAATGCGAGAAAAAGAGGCATGACGGGAAAGGTCTAAACCACATCGCCCACGAAGCCTCCTAGGCAGCCGGCTACGTAAACTTGTATTGTGCACCCGCCATGGCATGGAGCAGCGGGAGGCTTTGTCTATGCGCGAGCTACTGGGTGTCCATGATTTATTCGCAAGCAAGCGTTCAAAAATTGCAGGGAAGCCCCACAGGAGCGTCCTCTGGAGGTTGCAGCAGCTCCACAGCACTCTTGTCCTCGTTGTTAGCGCACATAACCATTCCATGAGAGCTGAATCCACGCAGAGCTTTCGCCTTGAGATTAAAAAGCACCACCACTTTCTGCCCCTCGAATTTCTCCTGGGGAATAAATGGGGCAAGACCAGACGCGATCTGGCGAACGCCTAAAGGCCCAAAGTCTATCTCCTCACAGTACAACCTGCCAAACCACAATCCCTCAAGATTAGAGCCATCAAAAAGTAGCAAAGGCAATGATTCCCAGCCGAGTGAGCAAATGCAGGTGGGAATTCTACTGAACGCGCGCCTTGGCACAAGAAAATACTCGGAGCAAACTGCGACTTGAAAGCCACACACTGACGAATGTGCACACAGCATGTGGGAAGCGCGCGTAACAAGAGCAAAATCTGATTCAGCTCTGTGTTGCACATGAAACTTTCCGGTAGGGAAGCCCTTGACACTTGGTACAGCACTGCGAGCGACTAACTTGTCTGCCTCTGGATGCCTCCAAACCTTCTTGACAAGCCCTACTCTCAAGTCGAGTCTCATGGGGTCATCTATTGGCCTCTCCTCAGCCTTAGGTGCCTGCGGAGTCTTGCACTTTTCCCGCTTGCCCAGTCCTGCCGCCGCAGGCTTCTCCACTGCGTCTGCTCGTTTTTCTGGTGCGAGTTTCCCCTCTTGGTGCTGTTTCCGCTGCTGCCTTCCGAGGGAGCTGTCCTTGTGACTCCTTCGCACTTCTTCAGCTGCCTGCATGATATCGCTCGTGGTTGTCTGTCAGCATACAGCCGCACGGATGACACTCAGTTTCGAAGCCCCTTAGGAATCAATGAAGTAGCGCTGAAACGCGCGCATTTCACGCTGAGGGCGTTCACCTGCACTAGCGGCACCGACGGACTACTGTCGCTCGGCACGGCAGGACGGAAGCAGAACACACTACTAAATAGCCGAGAGTGGCGATCACTGAGAGACTAAACTCACTTTCGGCAAATCAATTGCCTGGAAATCTTGCAGGCGCTGCTCCTTTATGCCTGAAAGCGAAGCGCCAGCACCTTGACAGTCAGCAACCAGGGTAAAGCAGCTCAGCGTGATTTCGAAGAAAAAACGCGTGGGATGCACTTTTTGTGCACGAACAGCAACGTGAAATCACAGACCTGAGAGGACCACGACGTGAAAAATGAAAAGGAATAATACCACCGGCGTAAATTTCCCCAAGGAGGTCGACTATCTGTGCCGTCGCTGATGAAATGTACTCTCATCATAACATAGTAGAGAAAGCATGAAGCTTGCCAAGTAAAACGGTGGCATGAGCACGTGTATCAAAGTGCTTGTGCACCTGGGAGGTTTTGCATGTGATCGAACCATCGCATGACGTTCTTCAGGGCCTGACATTCCTTGGCGGACGCTTTCCTCTGAGAAAATCAAAAAGGAAAGCAGAGTGCCGCGATACGATCCGACGGCTACGCAGGAGACAAGAACTGTTCAGTCACACTGAACCAGCATCTGTCATGACATGTATACTCTGCAGCTCGCGGTAGGAAGCCACGCGCACTGCATGGCATGAACAACGAAACATGCGGCCAGGTGCATGCTTGGTTTTCGCATGTAAAAGGCGGTTCATGGAACAGACGGCGTACTGGGCTATGCGCAGCCAAATCTGCAGCGAAAAGTATTAAATCTGCATGCAATTGCTTACAATGGTTTCCGAGACGGATGCCATGCCTAGGAGGTCTGCGGCAGTGAGGGTATTTCCGCAAAGGAAGGTATTGAACTGAAGAGCGGAGTTGAGTTCGTTCAAGTCGCTGTCACTCGAAACGTGAAAGCCTTTGGACGCAAAAAATGAAAGCCACTGGTTGATCCTTGCCTGCGCAAAGCACCGAAACCGAAATCAGGAGACTGGTTTCTCGAAATGCGAATCCGTGAATGCTGTAGTGCTTTTCATTCGTGAAGGGAAAAGGGGACGTACTTGGTCAGCAGGGCTCTTCTCTGGGCCCAGAAGGATCTCACGGAAATCGGATTTAGTACACAAGTACTGGATAATGGTCAGCGGATTGTCGAATTTGCCGTCCGGTGTAAGCAGCCGCGGTACCTGTGTACCCAGGTTGCCGACAAAAAGCTCGGGGAAGGGTTGTAAATCATGAGCAGAACTTCGATATCTCCGGCATGCGCGACTGAGCAGCACGTGAGCCGTGATATGGCATGAACCAATAACGCGTAACAGAGGACTCACCTGGCCAGCGGATTTGGCAGCATTTCGTCCAAGCGCCTGGATGGTAACAACACCGGGAGGGAAGGCGTACGAAGCTACGAGTGCACATGCCGCCCCGTCGGGAGTGCCTACAGCGTAAGCGAGTTCCATTTTCGTTTCAATTGCAGGCTTCGTAGGCACACCTACGCCACAAGAGAAGAGCGCAGCCCACGCAACTGCTGTCTGCCGCGCAGCCGCACGGGGAGAGGCGGTAACCGAGGGCGCTACAAAAATTACAGAGTTATGTCGAAAGAAGGCCGATTGGCCTCTTTGTCTAGGGGTACACGCGGCGCAACTGACAGATGTACTCTCTGTACTGTTGGGGAAGGAGAGGGTCGCCTCTTCTAGAGAGGCCAGCTGAACACTTGCCTCCCTTTTCCTCCGGAACGCCCTTGTGCTGAAGTCGTAGTCCTTTTGAAGAGATATTCTTGTTTTTAGTAAGGGAAATCCTGTCCAGCCTGTGCCTGGCTACCGTCGATTCAACGCGTCATCACCCGTGGAGGGCAGCCATGGCTGCATGCGTTTTCGAGGGAAGCCTCGAGGTCGCAGTCGGGATGTTCTTTCATTGCTTCAGCTGTCTTTAAGACGCAGAAATGGCGGGTTCGCCGTAGATGTTCTCGCATGGTGGAGGCTCTTGGGCGACTAAGCTTCGACGGAAGAATCCTACAGTCCCCGTTGGAGCAAGTGGGTCGTGTGCTCGTGAGCTGTCGGCATTCGATTGCACTCATGAGGCGCGCACACCAGAAGTCTGCCGGCACTGGAAGTACAGCAGCTGCCGATACAAAGCGCTTCAAAGGCTTCCAGGAACGATGCAGTCCGTCAGAGAATTGATGCGCTCAGAGAAACAACGGCGGCAGCAACTACGAGAGGCAGCTGCTGCTACAAAAGCGGCGGCAGAAGCAAAAGCGGCAGAAGAAGCAAAAGCGGCGGCAGAAGCTAAAGCGGCGGCAGAAGCTAAAGCGGGAGAAAAGGACAGTCAAGAAAAGGAAGGGCTGCTTCAGGGGTATAGCGACGATGAGCAGGAGGCTGAGTCACAGAATGGGCAGCAGAAGAAAAATGCGCCTGTGGGCCCTAAGGGGTTGCCGGCAGATTTCTTCGATAATCCAGCAGAGTTTGCAGCGGCCGAAGCGGAGCAGCAATTGAACGCCACCAGTCCTCAGATTTCTGCGGCAGCGGTTCCTGCAGCTTCTTCTTCAGAAGAAGAAGACGATGATGCTAATGAAGAAGTGTTAAGCTATGAAATCGAGGAGCCAGATGAGACCCTTCTACAGCCGATCATCCACTCGGAGGGCGCTGCAAGCGCAGAGCAGAGCGAAGATGCACCGCAGGCAGATGAAGCCTTGGCAGTAGCTGCAGCAGCACCGGCAGTGGCGGCAGTTTCCTCCGATAAGTCGAACGAGTCCGAAGCGGGAAGAGAAGTAGAGACAGATTCAGCTGCAGGAAGCTCCTTTGTGTTGAGCAGTCTCGAGCTAGCCACTGCCACTGATGAAGCTCACTGGTACAACCCCTTTTCTACGGCGCTTCATAGGTAGGCTGCAGCATCCCAGCATGTGTCTTCGGCAAGCCAATTAGTGCTTGAGCCGGCTTTTTAAAGGCGGGATAACTCGGAGAAGCTTGCTGAATGCTTCCTTACTGCGAATCGGTGCCAGGAGGGGAACGACGAAGGGTCTTGCAGTCGTTGTTGCTGCTGCTGCTGTTGCTGCTAATTTGCTGCAGCGAGGTGCTGGTGGAGGAGGAGAGAATGCAGCAGCAGGAGCGCCGTGCTCAGGAGGTGGCAAAGCTGCGCAGTGAGGCAGCAGCAGCGGCTGCAGCAGCAGCCGCAGCTGCTGTCTCCGGGAAGAGGAAGCGCAAGGGTCAGCAGCAGGAGGAGCCGCAGCTGAAGCAGCAGGGTGAGAGTGAGCTGCCGTGGGGATTTTTCGACGACTTCGATAAGGATGCAGCTGCGAGGGGGGAAGTAGGGCCTGCACAGCTGCAGCAGCAGCTGCAGCTGCTGAACGAAAAGAAGCGGCAGCTGGTGGCAGATATTAAGGAAGGAAGACAGGAGGCTGTGCAGGAAAGGCAGGATATCCGAGCTTTCGTTAATCAGGTGGTACAGCTGCAAGCGGAGCAGCAGCAGATCGAAAAGCAGCTGAGTGCAATTAAGAGGAGGGCAGAAGAATTCAAGCAGCAGCAGCTGCTGGCGGAGAAGTGCAAAACGGAGCCAGCAGACACGGAGCACGCATATAAACCTGCAATATCAGCGTTGGGGGCGGTGGAGATGGCGAAAACGGAGAAGCATCAGCAAGCCGCTGCTTCTCCTTCTCACGCCACAGAGTGGAGTGACTCGGAATCTGAAGTAGACGATGACCTCACTTGGCGGGCGAAAAGCCTTGTCTGAGTGGGCAGAAGCAGAATTAGGGATGCTACGTTTAGAATAGCACTCGTACATATGGATGCCCTAACTTGAGGGTTGCCTAAATGGGGTGCATGCCCTTGTCTGTCAAAGCGAGCGTAAAAAAAGGCGCTAGCTGCTATGTGCTGCGCTTTGTTGAATTTGCTGGGCCGATGGTGGGAAGAGCGCTGCTGTCTTCTCTCGTCATCCTTGGTTCTGCTTCTTGTTTCCCTCTGGCCGCTCTCTAACAAAGTGCGTAGCGTCTCTGTCACCGCATCCTGTTTTACTACAGGGTGTCTTTTGCAGCTCCTCCCCAGAGTCCGCAACGGCCGATCTGCAGGGTGGAGGGGCCCCAGAAAGAGGTTCTTAGAAAGCGATATAGCAAGGGTCTTTTTGTGGTTGGGAATTTCAATTTTTGGTTTGGTGGAAACGCATGTAGAAACCGAAGGGCCGTGGCTTCTTGTGGAGCGGTGGCAGCATGAGCGCAGAGGTACAGGGGGAGGGGGGGGGGGGCGAAAGCTGCGCATCAGCGAGATAGCGAGCTTTACACACGTTTGAAAATAAAGCAAGCAACTATGTGCTAGAAGCAAGGAAAACAAGTGCACATTTTGACCAGCATTCCTCTGGCGGAAGAAGCGCGAACAGGGGACTGCGTTTGAGTGTTCCC
Organism: Cyclospora cayetanensis; assembly: GCF_002999335.1. Taxonomy (NCBI): domain Eukaryota; phylum Apicomplexa; class Conoidasida; order Eucoccidiorida; family Eimeriidae; genus Cyclospora; species Cyclospora cayetanensis. The sequence continues at coordinate 71,490 of NW_020312760.1, read as the reverse complement.
TATGTTTTTCAATTCGAGGGAAGAATAAAGACAAGTTCCTTTTTTACTATTTGTGAGGAAAGATCCGGAAACTCAAGGGAAATGCGAACTTAGCTGGCATGCCTCGAGAAACCTCTCGTGGCACTATTCAGTCTACCATGCTGCATGTGACTGAGATTAAGACTACTTTCCTGGTGGCGGTAGTAAGAACTTGCCCATATCTGGAGATGCTACACAGCAGTAATCCAGTCCACCCGAACGTTTTCCAGCGGCCTTGAGAATGACTTGGGAGGCAGGCTGTGGGAGTTCAAGAGGCGTGCACATGCAAAATGACTCAAAGGGTCTCGATTTTGCGGCAACGAAGGCGGAGGGCAAGCCCTCCAGAGGCTTCTGAGCAGCCGAGTATCTAATGCAGGAGTTTCTGCAACTATGTGAAGTCGCGTGGGAGACCTCGAGCGCTCGCAGAGTGCAGCAATCGCGTTCACTTGCAGTGTCTTGAAGTTTCCCTTGTAGAGTAGAGCTCCTCTTTGCTATTTAACCTTCCAGGTGCGTCTAAACACCACTCGTTGAGAACATCTGCCTCTGTTGCAACTGTTCCCATGCGAGTTCAAATGGAAGGCACAGGAACCGGGGGGCCCCGAGGACGTAGCGGCTGGAAAATCAATGTAATGCCAGAATTATACATGTTGGCTTTGGCCTCAAACGTCTACTTATTCAGAAGTAGAGCAGCTCTGAAGCCCTATAAACTGCGAAGGAAGCGCTATCCTTGCAGTTGCCACGAATCCTCGGCAGCCCAACGTACGCCCTCTTGTACCAGAGTGATGAAAGTTTCTGCGCATGGAGGAAACAAGATAAAATTATGGCCACAATCGAACAAATATTAGTCAAAGTACAATCAACAGTGCGACAACGATGGAATATCTGATTTGGAAGGCGCTTTTTGTCGCCGCCTTGGCCCTTCTAATCACCGTGAGCTTCGACCCGGATATTACGACAGATCCCATGAGATTCGTCGCCCCCAGGGATGCGGGTGGCACTGTCACAAAGGTAAAACAGCACCCTAATTCACATATAAAGACAGCTCAAAGAATCAGAGCACACCAGGAGATGCAAACACGCAGAGGCACATGCAGACTAACGCACACTAACGAACGTGCTCCAGGAAAACGGTTTTCTTGGAGCACGTTCGGCCTAGAGGTATTCTTCTGCATCTCTTTTGTTTATGGCTTCACCTGTAGTGGCGTCGGGCATAACTAAGAACTGCCATCTCGCTTAGATCTTTGAAGGCGCGGTGCAAGAGCCACGCCCGTTTGAGCCCCAATAGAAATCATTTTTTGAAGGGCTGCATGAAGTTGCTCACCTGGTTTGCTGTCTCAAAGGCTTTTTATCCGTTTAGGTCAAGTCGCTGGAGCGCCTGACGTTTTCCGTTGAAGTCGAAGGGGAGAAACTGCACTGCTGGCTCTTCTTACCCGAAGCGCAATCGAAGAGCAAGACACCACCTCCCGTAGTCGTTGCTGCCTACGGCTTAGGCGTGCAAAAGGTACGCGCACCCCTTCTTTGGCCTTCTTTCCTTACTTCGTCTATGTACAAGTAGGACTCTTAGAGCTTTCGGCGATCGTTATTCCGCGCCAATATGCATTCCCCTCAGCTTTACTTCTTGTGTTGAGTCTTGCATAAAGCAATAGCTGATGCCGTCTCCTGACCCTTTGCTTTCCAACAAAAGTCGTCCCGTCTCCTCTTCTGTTGCCTTAGGATATTGCCTTAATACCTTTTGCAACAAATCTGGCTGCGCGAGGTCTCTCCGTGGTGCTGTTTGACTACCGACACTGGGGAGTATCCGGGGGATTCCCTCGACACGTAGCGGATCCTCAGAAAGAAGTTCAAGACGTAATCTCTATCTTGGAGCACCTTCAGAATACAAACGGCCTCGAGAGGAAAGTAGACACAAACCGAATAGCGCTGTACGGCGCGTCTCTTGGGGGGGGTGTCATGCTGACTGTCGCCAGTCAGCTAAGTCAGAAGAAGCACCCAATGGAGCCGAGTGTCAAGGCGGTTGTTGCAGCCGTTCCCTTCGTTAGTGGCAAAGATACTCAAGCCGCCGCGGTGAAGGTGTGTGGCCCACACAACACTTTTGCTTGTTTCCATGTCTTCGTTGGCTAGCTGAGGCAACCGGAGTGTTCATAAAAATGATCTGACATGTAAGCAACGCTCATCGGTTCCTTTGTGTGTGTGGTTTGTTGGTGCACCTGCAGAGAGCCGACTTTGTAGAAAGGATTCGGGTTATCTGGGCCGTCATGCAGGATATGTTCTGGAGCTACTTGAAGAAGGAAAGCGTCGTGTACATAAGACTCGCGAAGTCAGAAGAGTCAAAGGGTGTTAGCGCCATGCGCCTCAATAAAAACGAATACGACATTTGGGCATCCCGCACACCCCTTATGGGAAAGGCAGTGGATGGCGCATGGGAGAATAGGCTTGCAGCAAGAACGCTTTATAATATTTCAAGGTTCCAGGCTGATGGTAAGAGAATGAGTGCAGACAATAGTGGATTGTAGATGGAACGCGCAAATCAGTGGAGCAAAAGCTACAAGTTATACACGAATGTTCTAGAAGGCTGGCAAGCCAATAACGGTCATGGACGCCTTCCCCAGCGGTTAAAAAACAATGGCAGTGATTAATTGCTGCTGCGATATGCCCAGGCGTGAAGCTTGGCAGTGCTTGAGCTTTCTTATGGCTGCGGTGATCGCAGATTCCGCTGTCGCTTTCCTTGACATTCCCACCCTCGTCATAGCGGGGACATACGACAACATTTGCCCGATCGAGCCGATCAGACGCATGGTGCAGCAACATGCAGGGAAGAAGTCAAGGAAAGAACTCGTGCTTAAGGAGTTTCCCATACACCATTTCGAATTCCTCACTGCAGAGCACTTTCCAGTTCTTGTGGAAACCACCGTTTCCTTCCTCAAAGACCACATATGAAAAGAGAGGAGGATTGCTGCACACAGTGGGTATGATTCGTGCTAAGTCAGCGCTCTCCGGCTTGCTGATGCTTTGTGTGTACGGAAAGCGAGTTGGCTTTCAGAAAGGTATGTGTCGCTTGTTTGGAAAGCAGTTGGACTTGAGGCTCGTTTGTCGGTGAACTGTGTGCAGGGAAAGTGCAGCTACAGAAAATGCAGCCTTTATCCTATGTAAAGACGAAGCTCTCACCTGGCGAGACATTTTCCATAGTGCTACCGAAGACTGTCTTCCTGCAGCCGTTCCTGATTCGTCCGTTCATTCTTTCCCTGATGCTTCTATTTCTCATGCGTAGATATGTGGCTCTAGTTGCAAATTGACGTGACTTCTCAATCATTCCTTCTTCCCTGCCTCGAAGTCCATTGAAACCAGTTGTTTAACGCCGCGGAAATGGGCTGTGTGTCTCCTGCCCTTCAGGCTAGCATTTTTTGTCAGCCACCATTTGCTCTTGAGAGAAAAGGAGAAAACGTCTTAGTCCCTTGTCGTTTCTGTAACGTTCCATCTAAGGTTTCCATGGGAAGACAATTAACCCACACCCACAAACACTGAATACAATGTTCTTCATTGTTTCTCTAATGAGCTCTCCTCTCCCCTTGCCGGCTTCCCACAGAGTTTCGACATGAGGGGAGGAAAAGGGGGGATGAGTGTTGCTGCACACTCTGATCCCCTAAACATTCCCAGCTAGTTGCAGAGATCATCTAGCGCGCACGCACATAACACTGATTCTCATTGTGTAAAGACTGTCGTACTAGGCAATCAATGACATGTATCCGTACACGAACCAACAATCAATCCTCTGCGAATTCCTAGTTGATACTACTAGTGCAGAAGCAAGTGCCAAAAGTGTAGTTCTGCCCGGTTTTGCTCTGCGTGAGAAAGTCTGGGCGACCTCGGCAGACGAGCGCCTGGCATCTTTTGTTTGACACGCTGCAAAATGCCATCTTTTACCAGAGGCTTCCCCTTCCTCATGCCAACTGTCTGCTGTTCGCATAGCTCGCCGTACGAAACATAGAAGGAAAGGGGTTGGTTAGACCTTTTTAGTCTAAGGGGCAAAGGGAATACTGCAAAATGGTGAGGAGCAATGTTAAAACTCTGGAAGTTAGTGGAGGCAGCTGCCGCTGCTTTCTTGAACGTTCGAGTGCGCTCGTTGCTGCACGCCGGCAGGCGGGGGTAAGCCGATTACGGTCTCCTTTTCTTGCAGCTCAAAGGCACATATTAGGCTTTTATTAATATAGAAAGACATGTAATTAGCGTGAGCATGAGCCTTTAAATAAAGGGAACGCAATAGCACCTACACATTTCCTCTGTTGCAGCAACACCAGCGAGGAGAGCAGTGGGGGGCCTCTGTTTGGGAAGCTTGTTGTAGGCTCTTCGATACCCGCAGGAGAAAGTGTCAATTCTTTCTCTCTTGCTCTCTTAAGGAGGCTGGACAGATGTGCATTTGTGGAGTGCTTTCTCCGTCGTTTTTCCCTCTTTTATCTGCACCTACAACAAACCACCGACCCCCTCTCTCCCGTCACTCCTTATTCTGCCGTTGAACGGAAGTGAGGGCTGACTTCTTTCCCCTTAGAAGTTGTTAATGGCATTTTATTCCTCCTTGAAAAAAATTCTTCGGCCGGGTCCCTCCGCTATCCACCATCCGCCGCATGGTTTCCGCTGCAGTCTCCCCCTTACCGCGTGCAAAAGCCAGCTCGTGTATGTCCTCTGGAGTCTTCGCCTTCTCTTTCCTTGCTGCTGTTAGTGCCCGCTGCAGTGCTAGTTTGCTCCTTCCCTCCCCCTCTTCTTTGCCACTTGTTGTTTGAACCTGCTCCTCCGGGGAGAGCCGTCAGCTCGACACGAAGGCGGGCAGCTGCGCGGCTGCGGAGACACCCGAGCCAGGCAGGCTTCTCGCTGCGGGAGGAAATGAGTTCTCCTTTGGAGGAAGGCCTGACTGAGGGCGCAGGATCTCGCAGCGACGTGGTAATCGCTGCGCCAGCCGTGAAGGATGAGGAAGAGAGGGGAGGCGCAGGTGAGGCAGCAGGCTTGCTGGAAATCGAGTCGCAGCTGCAGGTAGACTCCGAGATAGCGGCTGCTCAGGAGCTCGATATATCGATTCTTTTGAGCCCAATTGCACGGCTGGAGGCTTGGGCTTCACTATTGCCGCATACGACCAGCGAGCTGCTCGAGGAGCTGGGTGGAGGCTATCTCTTCTTGATCTCCGGAGACACCCTGTTGCTGCATCTGCTGCGGAAGCAGCATGTCGACGCTGACGTGAAGAGGGGCTTCCAGCCGCTGCGACTGCTGTATCAGGCGGAGAAGCTGTTACAGCAGATCGAGGCGGCTGGTGGTAACTTCAAGATCGTCTTCTTCCGCGCTTTCGCGGCTGCAGGCGCAGCGCACCCTCTCTTCTGCCTCATGCAGCAGCTTTTCCAGCTGCACTTGAGAAAGCAGGGGATCGAATTCCTGTATTTGTCGGACTGGTGGGACCAGTCTTTTGCCTCCGTCATCGCTGCCTTGCACCCCCTCTTCATTTTGTTGGACGACATCTTCTTCTTGGATTTGCGCGAAGAGGTAGTGGAAGAAGACGAGGAAGACGAAGACGAGGAAGATGAAGATGAAGATGAGGAAGAAGAAGAAGATGATGACAAGAAAGGCAAACACAGGATGCCACTCGACGCCAGAGTCGTCTTGCAGAGGGCTGGGAAGCACTGGACCCTGCCTTCGGAGGTTTCTCTCGAAGTATGCCAGTTGCAAGCCGACGCTTTTCGATGTATTCGAAAGGGAGGCGCACGATGTATGTCGCTGCTGCTGCAGTCACTCTGCCTCGCCTGCTGTCGACTAGGAGTCGATACGGCCTTTTTGCAAAGCCTCGTCATCAAGCCTACCAAGATCTTTGCGCCTTCCACCTCGTGTTACAAAGGCGCAAACCTTTGGCGAGTGATGGAGTCGAGAGTCAGCAGCAGTACAGGCAACAATGATACCGCAGCAGCTACTGCAGCAGCAGCTGCTGCAGCAATCGACGGGCAAGTGCAGCAGCAAGAGCAGCAATGCGCCCTCAAGAAAGCACTGAATCAGCATCGCAACATGCTGCACGATCTCGACTTGCTGACACCGCCTCCGGAGGCAGCTGCTGCTGCTGCGCAGCAGCAGCTGGAAAGCGAGGCTTTGCTGCAGGAGCTGCGGAGTTTTGCAGAGGCGCAGCAGCAGCAGCAGAAACAGCAGCAGCAGCGGGGGGGGGAGACGGTGCCTTTGCGGCATTTTATGGTAGCGAAGTTTTGTGAGTTTTTGAGGGATGCATCCCCTGATGAGGCTGATGAAGCCGATGAAGCCGATGAGGCTGAGCAGCAGCAGCTTTCGCAGTTTGTTACTGTGGGGAAGCTGTTGCTGCTTGCAGTTGCCTTTCAGGAGACGTTGAGTCTGCAGGAGCGATGTCATGGGTACTTTCTGTCGACATGCAGTTGCAGCTTTGTGTCGGAGTTTCTTTATGCGCCCTTGCGGCTCTACTGCAGCCAAGTGCAGGCGGTGCTGCAGCGCGCGAACGACTGTTTTCTGCTGCTGGGAGATCGAGAGCAAAAAACGGAGCAGCAGCAGCAGCTGCTGAACCAGCTGGACGCCTGCGAGCTTGCGGATCTCTTCGACGGGAAGCTGCTGACCTCTCTGATCAGCCTTGCAGCGGCTGCTGCTCGTCGCAGTGGGCAGTGGAGCATAAGCGCGTCTGCCACTGGCTTGTCTCGTGACAGACTGACGACTCTCGAGGAGGCGTGGCGCTGCTGCTGGCGCAGAGGGAAAACACGGGGATCGAGCGTCTCGGCAGAGCCGCTCTTCCCGGTGTCGCTCGAGAGTCTGAAGGAGCTCCTGGAGGATCCTGCCTCCCTGCCAGAGCCGAGGCTTGCAGCAGCAGCAACAGCATCCTCGAAGCCTCATCTCGCGAGTCTGCTGTCTCTACCCTCCACATTTCTGCAGCGCCTGCGTGCAGGGGCACCTCCTGGAGGCGTTCTTCCCGACGTTCTCATGGCGGAAGATGATGAGGAGCTTGCGCTTGTCGAGGAAGACACGAAGCAGCAGCTGCTGCTGCAGCGGCAGCTGCGGCTGCAGCAGCGGGAAGGCGACAGCGAGGCAGAGGGCGACTCCACGGAAGCGCGCTCCTCCAACTCCGACTCCGACTCCGAAGACGAGACGCACCTCAAATCGGCAGAAGCAGATATGCTCAACAAGGTTCTCAAACTTAGAGGTCTCGTCAACTGCAGACGAACGCAAGAATTGCAACCGACTCTCAAAGACGCCCCCACAGAGGCAAGCTGCACAGTGCACTACAAAATCATATTCACACAACTTGCCAACAGAGCGAGCACTTCACGCTTCTTATGCACTCTTCTCGCTTTGCGATATATATATATATACATATGTATATATATGTATATGTATGTATATGTATGTATGTGTATGTATATGTATAGGCGCTATGCCTTTTGTGCATTCTGTTCTCTGCACCGTCTTAGTGCACGTGGTATATCCTCTTCATATATATACATATATCTATACATATTTAGGCGCTATGCCTTTTGTGCGTTCTGTTCTCTGCACCATCTTGATGCACGTGATATATCCTCTTCATTTATATATATATATATATATATATATATATATATATATATATATATATATATATGCCTCCACACGCGTACTCTTCTCCCTCTTGCAGCCCCCTCCTTGCTTTCAAAACAACACCATGGGATGGATACATCTCCCAATGGTGCCTACGTCTCGGCATGGCTGCATGCGATCATGACGGTCTGTATGTCTGTATGCATGCGTGTCTCTCTCTCTGTACGGCGCTATACCCCTATCTAGGAAGAGGCAGAATCCCCTCTTTCCAGGAACGCCTTTTCTCTTCATTTTTGCGGCTTTTCGTGAATTGCCTACATCGTGTCAATCGCGATGTGGGCGTACATGTTTTATTGCCACGGGGGTGTTGTGTGTGTGTGTCTTCATGCTTACTCCCGCTTCTTCAGTCTTGGCTCTATGTTTGTACCTCTATACGCTGCAGCGTCTGCGTATTCTCAGATTCTGCTAGAGACGCTATCCGTGGACGACTCGCGCGTTCCCACGCGGCACGAAAAACAAAAGATGGAAAATATGAACGGCGAAGAGAGGAGGAAGTTTTGGGAAGCAAGGCTGAGACGCAGGTTAGCACTTAGACCCTGCCATAGCTGAACTCTCATAGTGCCCTCCATTAGCTCTAAATAGGATGATTTTGTGTATTTGAATGTCGATCGGGAGACGCTTGAGCGCGTGGTGGCAGCTATGTATTTTCCTAAACCATTGGCGTCTTTTAGCTTTGACTGACCCTCTTATATGGCCACGGTGTCTGTACAGCCGCGTCCACATACGTATGCGTATGCATATGCACATGCATATACATATATGGGTAGGGATACAGATATACATATCCATGTATATAGATGTATGCATATATGAATGTGTATACATATATATTGTATATATGTGTGCATGTGTATATGTATTTTGTATATATATGCATGGGTATATGTGTATTGTATACATGTATGCTTCCTGCGCTGCCACACCGTGTGAGATATGTGGATTGCTTGTTAGCATTAGCTTGCCCTGCTCTTGACGCTGGGTAGAGGAAGGAGTTTGAGAGTTCTCGCACGTGTTGCTATATGGGGATGCGTTGTGGATGTCAGGATGCAGCAGAATCTGAAGAACGTAACGCGCATCGCAAAGTGTATATGCCCGCATCCTCTTCACTTTAGCATTGTTGTGAATCACGCGAATCATCCGTGGCGGGTTGCCGAGGAGCAGCAGGCAGCAGTGGCTCAAGTGAGTGCAAACGCAGCGAAAGGGAAGGGAAATGGCAAGAGTGCCCCCAAGAAGGAGAAGGCACCGGTGCAGAAGAAGGCAGACATCATCAGAGCAAAGAATTTGGCGGCAAAAGAACAGAAAACTAAAGACGTTGACTTGGAACGGGCAGAAAATCTCGAGAACTTGGTGGGTGTAACTACAAAAGAGTGTGTCTCGTGTGCCTGTGGATGCGGCTTGCTGCTGCGCTCATCAAACTTATCAGCGATGTGCAGCAGGTGGCTTAAAGGCAGACAGCTGACGCAGACAGATGTCAGGGTCAGGGAGTGAGAAATGGAGGGAGAAAGAAAGGGAGGGAGTAAAACTACTAGCGTAGGCGTTGGTGGCCAGCCGCCATGACTGCGCTGAGCAGTATTGCAGCAGCAGCAGTATTGCAGCAGCAGCAGTATTGCGGCAGCAGCAGTATTGCGGCAGCAGCAGTGTTGCAGCAGCAGCAGTATTGCAGCAGCAGCAGTATTGCTGTAATAGTGCAGCTGTATTGCAGCAGTGGCAGAAGCAGCACAAGGAGCACCAGAGCAGCGGGAGCGCGGTGCCTTTGTGTGCGACATGCAGCTCTCGCGTTTTGCTGGATTATTTCGGCATTTCTTTGATGCGCTATGCTTCCTCCTTCTTCGCTCTGCGTGCAGCTGGAAGCACTGTGTGCCGAGAAAAGCGGATCTACCACCAAGACGAAGAACGGGCTAATCTCGAGCTTTGTGTTCAAAAACAAAGTCTACTTCTTGACACCTGCAGCGCTGCGGGAAGTTCTTTTGGAGGCGCTGATCGGCGCAGGGCGCCGCATGGATTTGTTATTGGGGTTGCCTGCAGTTACCCGCTATTTAAAAACGCGGCAGAGACAAAAAGAATTCGCAATGACAGTTCATGAGCTCCTTAACACGGCTTTCAAAGAGCTGCCGAGGGAGAAGTGCTCCAGCAAGTAGGCACCCACGCTGCGCGCTGTCGAGACACCGCACAACACGCACTCGCCCATTAGGAGAGTCTCGGAAAAGATATACATCTGTATGCACACGTGTAAATATATATATGTATATGTACATAATATATATATATGTATGTATATTGATATTATTTTGTGCATAGTGATAAGGACATTTCTGGTATTGTATACTTGCGCTTCATAATGACAGCGCTCTCTCCCTGTCTCGTTTTCTGCATATATATATATATATGTGCATTATATATGTTAAACTGTGTGCTTACTTTCTCTCCCTCTATATATTTATGTATCTGTTGTTTGGGTGCTCCTGGATATATATGTATACATACAGTTGTATGTACATATATACATATATAATGCTCAGGAGCTAGCAAAGAGGCTTTCCCAAGACAGGAGGAGATGCGGAGAGTGCAAATGTGTGCATGCTTTTAGGGAGTGTTTTTTGGAGGTTCGTCGGCTGCTCTGTCTGTTGTTTCGCCTGAACATCGAAACGGCGCGGATGTTTGCCGCCGAGTTAACCGGCAACGATATTGAGCAGATTCAGCGCAGTCTGTTTGCACTGGGCTTTAAAAAGTCTGCTAGCATTGTCTTCGACACGTGGAAGAAGACGCAACAGCAGCTCAGACTGCAGCAGCAGGCGGAGGGGCTTCCTCGTGCCAAGACGAACAGCAAGAAGGCAGCGGTACGCTATGAGACGATGCGCACGTAGCGTGCTCGTCAAGAGTTAGGCAGCTAGGACGATATACAGGGGGAGAAGAGGGAGTGCATGCACGGTTTCTTCGGTTGCAGCGGTAATTGCCAAGCGAGTTATGAAGAAGGGGGCGGCCAGCTAGAGGCTGCTGAGGAGGGCGATAACGCCTTTTTATGTATATATTGTGTATATATAGGTGCATATATTGTGTATATATATGTTGTATGTATATCGTGCATATATAGGTGTATATATTGTGTATATATATGTTGTATATATATTGTGTATATATAGATGTACATATTGTGTATATGTAGGTGTATATATTGTGTATATATATAGATGTATATATTGTGTATATATATAGATGTATATATTGTGTATATATATAGATGTATATATTGTGTATATATATATAGATGTATATATTGTGTATATATATGTATATTTTGTATATGTCGTTTATACATATGTATATTTTGTATATATTGTGTGTAGATATATGGTTGTATATGTATATATGTTGTGTATATATGTAGATGTATATATTGTGTATGTATATATATAGATGTATATATATATATATATTGTGTATATATATATATATATGTAGATGTATATATTGTGTCTATATATAGATGTATATATATATTGCGCATATATATAGATACATATATTGTGCATATACATGTATATATTGTGCGTATATGTACATGTATATATTGTGTGTATATATGTATATTTTGTATATATATGTATGCATATATATATTGTATATGTATATATTCTTTATGTATTTTTTGTATGTATATGTATATATTGTGTATGTATATATGTATATTTTGTATGTATATCATGTACACGTACAAAATATACCCTGTATATCCTGTATATGTTCGCGCGTATGTGTATGTGTATGCCGATGTATATATTTTATGCATGTATGCGTGTATTGTGTTTGCGTGTAAGTTTTGTATGTTTCCAAGACTGAAAGGACATGAATCCATCTACGCTTGCGCTGCACTTTATGACTGCGGTGGCTGTGTGGTTTAGAAAGATCATGGCATCGCCGATGACGAGCACCATCGTGTGAACTCCACGGAGCTGTATGATTTTCGCATTCGAGAAGGCCAAGTGAGCAGCTTCTTGAGCGCATGCAGGCAGAAAAGGGGGGGGAGGGGAGGGGGAGGAAGAAGAATAAGGCTTAAAGGGGCTAGGCAGCGCTCAACATCGACAGCGATGCTCCTTTTGAACGGTGCATCCTTGTCGTGTAGTATGGTGTCAAAGCACGTGGTGGGCATTCTGTTTTTGTGCATGTGCACCTTGTGAATCGGCATGTTGTCTGCTGCTGGAAAAAACAGCCTGCAGGCTGTTCTTTTTCTGCATCGACGTTCGAAGCGCAAGTATTTTGCTTGTGCTACGCATGCCATGCCACGCTGTTGGTGGGGAGCGAATGCATGCGTGATGCGGTTCTCGCAGGAGGCAGAAGTGCAGCTGCGCTTCATGGGGGGAGACTTCGAAAGGAGCACTAGGCCTCCTTCGCTGCCTCCTGATCCACGTGTCTTATTTATTCCAGATTACTGGCAGTCGAGGCTTTTCGATGCAGTCGACTCGTGCGTTGACACATCACTGCGCAAGTTGTCTTTCGAGAGAGAGGCACCTCGCTGCTTGTCTTCCTACGGATGCTGCAAGTAGTGTTGTTGATGCTGCTAGTAGTGTTGATGATGATGCTGGTAGTAGTGTTGTTGATGATGGCGCTAGTAGAGTTGTTGATGCTGCTAGTAGAGTTGTTGATGCTGCTAGTGTTGCTGATACTGGTCCTAGTGTTTTTGTTGATGCTGCTACTGCTTTTGTTGATGCTGCTACTGCTAGTGTTGTTGCTACTGCTAGTGCTGTTGATGCTCCTGCTGCTGCTAGTGTTGCTTTTGATGCTGCTGCTGCTATTTTTGCTACTTCCGCCTGCTGCTGCCTCCCTCATGCTCGCGTTTTGCACGATTGCCTGCGCACGGGAGCAAAGTTTCCGTCCATGAAGTAGGACCGCATTGCTCCCTGAAGGTTGTTGCATCGCTGCTGCACTTGCTGTTGCTCTTGGTGCTGCCTCTGCAAGCCCATTTTTTTCCCTGACTGTCCGCTGCGGCTTGCTCTTTGTGTGGACGTCTCAAGGGTGGCATATGTGTGTGCCTCCCCCCTAAAAAGTATCTCCTGTCTGTCTTTCTGCAACACCAAACGTTTAGCGCATCCTGTGTGGCGATCATTATACATATAGACGGAGTGTGACGGCGCTCTATCTTTCTCTCTGTCTCCATCGATCTCTTTCTCTCCCCCTCTGTGCTGGGTTGTGACGTGTTGTCTCTCTCTCCCACTTTTGCCGCTACTTGGAGGGCTGTTCAAGTCATCTATCTCTCCCCTTAAAGACACCCCATATGTTGCTAGTAGCTGGCGGAGTCTGTGGTGTATGGCCTCTTGCTCTTGCAGATACGCTTCCGCCTTTGTATCGGCCCCTACGGCAAGCGGTAAAACGTATGTCTGTTTCTATGCGATGGAATTGGTGCTTCGAGATTCTAACGAAGGCTGTGTCGTGTACGTCTGCCCGAACAAGGCTCTTGCACAGCAGGTCAGTTTGCATGCGTTTTCCCTCTTTTTTCTACACGTCCACTCCTCTCCCCTTTGGTTTTTTCTGCGGCGCGTTAAGTCTTGCCCTGTCTCTCTACAAAGAGATTTTTGTTCATGTGTATGTGCTTGCGCTCTCACTATATTTCCTGTATATATACACACATTACATATGGTCGATCCCAGAACGTGTGTGCATGTATGTATGTGCATAAGAGCATGCATATATGTCGAGCAAGTATTTAGTTACATTCCTTCATGCATGAATACACACGTACAAAAAGACATGTATGTATATTCTAGGGATGGGCAAACATGGGAACATGCCTGTATCGCGCCGATCTCGCAGAATGCCGTTTCCGTATATCTTGTCGGTTCTGATCTTGGTCGTTTCTTTTTTTCGTAGAGACAGAAAAATGTTTTTGCATGATGTACGTGGCGCTTGCCGCATAAGGGAACCTGGCCAGCTCGGCTCTGCTTCAGGATTCTTGTTATTTTTTTCTCTTTTTCTGTGAAATCGACAGCAAGCCCAGCGATGTGGCCTGCCTGCTTGCTTGCGCATGCCAGCGAGAAGCGCTTCAGCCTTGCATGCATGCGCACGAGAGATGCGTTTCTTTTCCTGCATGCGGCTGCCTGCCATGTGCGTGTGCTTTTTGTGCCTCAGGTATACGCGGAGATATATGGGCGGTTTAGCAGCAAGAGTTATCCAGCAACTTGCAGGAAGATCTTGTCTGCGCAGGTTCTCCAGGGTGTCTGCACGCCTAAGGCTCTTGACGCACAGGTGGCTGGCTACTGCGTTTCCTAGCGAGGGGTCATAATGCACACAAGAGAGGCTCTGTTTTTTGTTTGTATTTTGGTTAGAGCACCGTCCAGTCGGTGTGGATGGAGAAAAATACACGCCTGTGCGTGTCTATGCCGGCAGTCGGGGGAGTTTGAGTAGTTCTGAACATGCGAATGCGTTGTGCTTCGGCCTATCCCCGGTGCTGCCCCAGTGCTCACGCAGTGTACATACACCATGCGTGTGCCGTTCAAGAGACGAGCCGTTCGGCTTGTCTCGCTGGAAATGTGCTTGACCACATGCGGGCGGGCATGTTTCTGTCCACGCCGCTGTCGGCTGTAGTGTTGTGTCTGCTCGGGGAGGTGTGTGCAGTGTGCAGAACAAGCAGAATTCATGAAAGGGGGCTGCATGCTGCATTTTGTTGCCCCGCCGCGCATGCACTGAGGGGGGAGAGGAGGGAGGTGCTGCTGCTGCTGCTGCCTCCGCTGCTCGTGTGTGCTGGCGTTTTGTTCATGGCCTCTTTCTGCGCATTTTCGCGGTGTGTATGTGTGTGCCTGTGCTTCCGTTCAAACAGGTGTTTGTCACAGTTCCGCACTTCTTGGAGCTGCTGCTGCTCTCGGGGCATCCCCACCATCGCGAGTTTTGCAGCAACATCAAATATGTCGTGCTGGATGAAGTTCACTGCATTGGCGATCAAGCAGAAGGTCCTTTGTGGGAACGCATTTTTCAGCTGCTTCCTTGCCCCTTCCTGGCGATGTCTGCAACGGTAGGCTTCCGGAGAGTGACGGCGCATGCTAAAGGCTGCAAGCGAAAAGCTCTGCAAGCGATGGGTGCAAAAGTAGCGGGGAAAGGACGGGGGAGAGGGTGCGAGGCATGCGGCAGCTTTTGCTGGTCAGAGGAAGAGGAAAAGGGAAAAATATTTCTTCTTCATCTCTGCGTCCCCTCTTCATGCTTGTCTGTTTCTTTGTTGCAGTATGTTTATATGTATCTCGGTTTCTGTTTATATGTATGTTTCTATATATATCCCTCTTTCTATCTGTATCTCTCTTTCTGTGTGTATCTGATCTCTGTTTCTGTCCGCCATTCTCTCTCTGTTTCTGCACTGCATGTGCTTGCCCGTCGCTCTCTCTCTGTCTCTCTCTCTGTCTCTCTCTCTCTCTTTTAACCTCTCGCTGCATTGCGTTTCTTGAGTATTTTGCGAGGCCTTCTCTGCTTTGGGTAGCGTATGCCTTTCACAGGTTGGAAATGCAGAATCTTTCATGGCGTGGCTGAAGCGGTCAGCCCCTCATCAAGACATCCGCTTCGTTTCTCATACTGAGCGCTTTAGCGACTTGCACACACACGTTTACGATGAGAAGATGATCGTTCCGCTAAATCCTGTTGCCGCTCTCCATTACAACAAGGTCTGGAAGCGATTCTACCCTGTCTTTCCTTTCAGTCTTCTACCGCTGAAGGCACATGCTGAAAATAGAACACTGTTGTAGTGTCAGACAACAATGCAGGTTCTACGCCACAGAAAATGCGCGTCTTGCTCTCTCTCTTTCGCTCTCTCTATTTACGCTTTTTAACCTCTCTCCCTAGAGGCGTCTTTTTATTCTGGAAGCGCTGAAGTGGAAGAATGCTGCAGATGCTGCACTGTTTGCATGACACGTCGGTATTATTACATTGACATGAGCATGCTTGGAAGCTTTTCTTATGAATATCTCATCCTGGTATTATTAAAAGTTCTCCAGTGAAAAACTATATTAGTAACGATAAAATTTTTCAAAAAGATCTATTAGCGCGCTCCCTTCGGCTTCCTGCCCATGGATTATAGTATGCCCTATTTTCTTCTTCCTCTTCCTGTTCTCCTTCTCCTTCTTTTACTGAATTGCTTGCGGAAAAATTCAGATTAGGTTGTGCATGCGCGTCTCCGGCGGTGATGCAGATTTTGGGTGAAGGCCTAGCACAAGACTTTTATGTTCCCCCCCAAGACGGATTGCAATTCTATCACTGCTTATCGCGGATGTTAGGAGCTTCTCATCCTTTCACCACTGCATTTGCTCCAGAATTCTATTTTGAAGGCACTGCCGCCATCACCAAGAAGCAGTACAGGTGAACACCCCGTCTTGAGCGCATGAGCGATATCCGTTTCCTGTAAAGACTCCCCGAGTTCAATGTGGCATTTCCTGTGGCTCTGTATATATATATATTTATATATATATCCTACACGGCAGGCAGCCGCGAAACTTTGCCTCATTTTTTAATGCGCGATGGGCGCACAGTCTGCCTACCCTTGTAGCAAGCCTCTCCACCTGCACGCTGCAAAGTTTCCTTCTTGCAGCCTTTTGCGTCCTTGACTGTGCTCGCCTCTTCCAGAAAGAGAAAATGAGAGAGCACGGATCCACCGTTTCTGTATCTTCTGCTGCCTCATCCCACCCCTCCTATTCTTTTCCCTTGCCCCTCTCTCTCTGCGCGGCTGCTTGCCTGCCTGCCGTGCGGGCTGCTGCTGCTGCTCTGCTGCAGACTCTACTGGCAAACCATGCGCGAATACTTCGTGTCTTTGATTCGCGATACGAAGGAAGTTTCGCTCGCCGTGTTTGCGGATCTGCAAGAGCAGCTGCAAGAATCTCCCCGAACATGGGCAGAAGACTTGCCCCTCTTTGCGCCGTTGCCAGCTCTCCAGAGTGTAGCAGAAGCTTCGAAAAGCAAGGCAGTTAAGAGCAAATACGCAGGCTGCCTCACCTCCATTCGAAATCGGGATGTCTTCCCGAAGGCATACCTCGATGCGGAGGCAAGTGATCTGCTGCTGGCCTTAAGGGTGTGGTGTGGTGTCTGCCCTCCCTAGCGAAGTGCATGCAGCCAGAATTTTTTGCGCACAGCCTTGAAACGGTGGCATTCTTCGCGCGTTCTTTCCGGACAGACGAACGGAGGAGAAGAGAAGGATGACGGCTGCGCCTACGGGTGCAGCCAAGGCTCATGGGTCGCTTGCTTGCTGCGTTGAACAAAGTGTTGCCTCTGAGTGGTTGCCAGTGCCAGTCTCTGTCTAGGGGCCTCTTCAGTGGACGTGTCTGCAGTGCATGCTGCATGCGGAATCGATGAGTGCCTCGATGTTACCAAAGGCAGCACATTCCGTGGGTGTCATCCGTCGCCTTGTGCTGCGGTGGACATGCAGGGGGCTGGTTATATGCGTGTTGTTGCTCTTGCAGAAGCTGCTGTCTTTATGTCGGACGCTGCAAACGCGCCAGCTGCTGCCTTGTCTGATTTTCAACTTCTCACGGCCTCAGGTAGGGGAGTCGAGAGGGGAAAGCAGGGGGCAATTGGATTGTTTAATTGTGTATTAGGGGTGTGTTCATGAGTTGGGGGGGTTCGGAGGGTGGGTGTGGGGTGGGAAGGAAAATTTGACACTGGCGCTCTGAGGCAGTAAATAAGTCTGTGCTGCTGCTGTGTATATTGCCCTCTCTCTCCTTTCTATCTGCCAAGTGCGCGTGTGTGTGAAGTTCTTGGAAGCCTCATGTCTCTCATGTCGAATATACGCGTTACATGCTGCTTTTTACCAAGGTACGTCGCATGGGCATGAGTCTCTCGCGGCTTCTCGAGGATCTGCAGTGGGCTAAATACTATGGCACAGAAGAAGCAACATATCGAACACGCGCTCTCAATAAGCAGCGTCTTGAACAGTACGAGGTGAGGCATGGGCTGTCACGACATCATGCGCGAGTGCACTTCTCTCTCTATACGTCGAGGGCAGAGTCTCTCCAAAGTGTGTTTTTGGCTAAGCACTGTTTTCCTTGCTTCGCAAAAAAAGAAAAGGGGAAAAACAACCCGTTTTTTCTCTCTCTCTGTGTGTATGTGCACCCATCTCGCAAGGGAGGTAGGGAACAGGCCGTCTTATGCTGCGGAAAAGAGGGGGGAGCCCCTATGTTTTCTGGTGCCTTTTGTTTGTGCGTTTTCCTGCATTGCTCTTGTGCATTAAGCAAGTGACGCAATGGCGTCTATAGCTGTGGCATGGCGCTAGTCGCTCGCGTGATTTATTCGTGTGTCTAGCCAGCTTTTTTCTTCCTGTGTGAGCAAGGCGGCTGCGAGGGTGTATGCTTTCTGTTGTTTTTCTTCGTGTCTGTCGGTGTGGGGTGGGGAATTTATGTCGCAGCGGGTTTGCTGTTGAGCGCAGCAGCAGCGGGAGTCAGTAGCGTGTTAGTAGCCTTTTTCCGGGGGGAAAGGGGAGGGGAAAAGAAGGAGGGAAGGGGGTATCTACATAGACGAAACAAGGGAGCAATAAAAGGGACAAAGGGAGAGGGGTAGTATGTAGGGGCGTGCTGCAGCGGGGGAAGCGTCGGTCGGTAGGCGGGGGAGTAGGGAAATGTCGTATATATAGATATATATATATATACATATATATATGTATATACATAACGGAGATTTCCTGCGGTGTTGTTGTGAGGCTTTGGGTGGTTTTCTTGCGTTGGCATCATTGCTGCTGCTGCTGCTTGTTCCTGCATGCAGCTTCCTCCGTGACGTATTGTGTCTGCTTGCTGCTGTGATGTCTCGGTGGTTATTGCGCAGGCTATGGTGCAAGAGAGGGACTTGGCGCGTCGCATGCGCGGCATGTCTCGGCAGCAGCGGGAAGCGCAAGGCTTAGATCGGCAAGACTTGGCTGCTCTAGAAGAAGATGACGAATTGCCACCTCCTCCAGGAGACATCGCGGACGAAATCGACGAGGAATTTTCTTTTGCCAACCCCAAGGCGATGGGAACCAACTTTGATGACATCAAGGGCGTTCTTAAGGATGTGCAGAGTACGGCGCAGCGATCATAAACGTTGGCATTTTGATCATCATTTTATGCAGGATGCATGCACTTATAGGTGGATATATATGAATGTATCAATATAAATAAATATGCATGCGTAAATTTATGTATAGTTAAGGCGAGACACCATCTTTCCTAGGGGCGTCGCCCGCAGCTGCCGCTTGTCGAAAGGCCTTTCTTGTAGCTGGTTGCTGCCTCGCGCTCCTATATATATATGTATAGAGACAGAAAAAGAGAAACGTGAAGCGCTTTTTCTTCTCATAGTTGCTACAGGAGATTGGCTGGACTTCGATCGTATCGATCTGTCCCTCCGCGGCGCGTTCTTCTGAGTGCATGTGCATATTTTGTGCTTTCCTCTCTATATTTTATACATTCATGTATGTATCTGTGTGCGTCCATACCTATCAGTGTCTCTATAAATAGATGCGTATCTATACATAGGTGTATACACCCATACATGTCTGTCCATGAACGCACAAAGCACACATCGCAGTCCAGGCAGAAAGAGGGGTATATTTTGTGTGTGGATGCCTTGTCGGAAGGCCTTCCGCCTTCCTTGCGTGTGGCTGGTACCTCGTTTTTATCTATGGAAGGGGACTTCTCTCCAGCAAGTGGCGTTCACAATTCAATGTGCACTAGAGGATTTCATGCCTGCATGCTGCCGTGAACTTTCCGCGCTTGTCAGCTGAGCAGTGGCGAATTTCCAGCGCTGCTTCTCTGTGTGCATCTGTGGAGCTGAGGAGTGGTTTAAGGCGGAGAAAGGGGATTAAAGGGGAGTGGTGTGGACGCAAGGCGTGTTGTCTTTCTTTTTATCTTGAACGCTCCCTGCATGCACTCACCAGCCCCTCCACCCCCGCGTCCCCTTCCCTGCTGCCTTTTGTTGCCTCAGATCGTGCAAATTCGAAGCAGGATGAACTCCTCGCACAGCTGCTGGCGCGTGGCGTAGGCCTCTTTGACGACGGTTTATCGAAAGTCTACAGGGTTGCTGTCGAGCTGCTATATCGGTAAGGAAGCACCTGCTGTGTGTGTGTCTGTGTCTGTGTGTATATGTGTGCGTGTGTCTGTGTCTGCGTGTGTCGGCAACTGTGGAGGCAAGCGTGTTTGTTGGCTTGTATCGAGTTTTTTGTGAGAAAAAATGCGAGCTGTGCAACTGCGAGAAGACACCCACATCGGCTGTCTGTCTCGGGGTGTATGCGCAGCTGGGGTTTCTTGCGGATCATCATCTGCACGCATGCCCTTGCCCTCGGAATGAACTTGCCTTGCCGATCTGCTGTCTTCGCTGGCGATGCTCTTGCGCTAACACCGACCATGTTTAAACAGGCAAGCAGTAGCTGTCGTTTCGCGGCTCGACGTGAAGATTCCTGTGTGCATTTTAATGTGTTATCCTTGTCTGTCCTCCACAACATCTGCCTGCAGCACAGCCATGCCACAAGAGAAAACGCCGCTTTTTCCTTCTTCTGTCTGCATACATATCTATATATATACATATATCCCTCTCCCTCTAGTACTTGCACTGTCTGTCCGTCCGTTCGCGAGACATCCCCCATATGCAACGCGCTTTACACCTGGCTCTCGCAGATGCACGCCATGCGTCGGCTCTCTGCGTGTGCATGCAAACGTACAGCAGCCCCTACCTATACTACACACCGAGAGAAATATTTGTATGTATGTATGTATGTATGTCTCTGCGTGGGCACGCTGTGCCGCCTCCTGCCCCTTCATGACATTAACGCGTGTTTAGGAGGGCCTGGCGTTCTTTCATGCATCTCCGCGCGTTTCTCTGTTCTGCGTTATCGCCTCTCTGCGTGGCTGCTGCATGCATGCATGCATAATGCATGCGTTTTGTCTCCTTGTCTTCAGGCAGGTGGCCGTGCCGGGAGACGTGGCTACGATTCTGCGGGGCATATCATTTTTTGGGAAGTTCCTTTTAGAAGAATTAATCGTCTCCTTGAAGCTCGCCTTCCCGTCTTTTCTGGCGATTTCCCGGTTACGCCAATGCTAGGTAAGCTAGGCAACTACTCGTGTCGCTTTCGAGAGGCCTCTCCTGTCCATCGAAAAAAGCCTTTCTTGCAACAGCGTTTCCAGGGAAGGGAAGGGAAGAAAAAAGATAGGCAGAAGGGTGTGCGTGCCCAGCGCTTTACCAGTACATCATCACAGCCGTCGGAGTCGTGTGCTTCCTCCAACCGACTCCTCCCTCCTCTCTCTCCTCGCCCTCCTTGCCCGTCTACCTGGCCGCTTTCGCGTGCGTCATTTTTATTTTTAAAAAATATTCAAGATCAAAAATGGACTTAGTGGTGCGTGTTTTATGCGTGGCCGTACTGCTTCAGTCTTAAGAACGCTACGGCTGAACTCACAGCTGGCGAGCACTGCAAC
Source organism: Cyclospora cayetanensis (assembly GCF_002999335.1). NCBI lineage: Eukaryota > Apicomplexa > Conoidasida > Eucoccidiorida > Eimeriidae > Cyclospora > Cyclospora cayetanensis. Next base: position 50,461 of record NW_020312760.1, on the reverse strand, counting down.
AGAATTGCAGCTGGAAGATCGCCTTAACCGTCTGTACTTGAATCCCCTCTTCTCCGTGTCTGGATCGAATCACCTTCCTTCTGAACGAGAGCTGCAAATCCTCAGATTTTATATCCGCTACCACGTCCGGTAAGACGAGATGCCACGGACGCCCACGCAAAAACAGACAAAAGGGCTGCACGCGGAAAAAAACTCTCGGCGCATGCAGAAAACTACTTTGAAGCGTGCAAACTGCCACTTCTAAGAGTCGCGTATCCCTCGCTCTGCAAGGCGGGGTGGTTTGTCTCTGGTTTCCGCACACATATGTGCCCTCTTATGCATTTATATGGATGTTTATGTATTTATATGTATTTGCATGAGTGCAAACACGCAGACGTAATTTTCTGTTTTGTACTGTGGGCAGCTGCAATTTTCTCAAGGGGCCTCACGAAGAGTTCATGCAGCGATGTCGTCAAATACGGATATACATATATGTATATAATAATGTATACATGTCTAAATATATATGTATATAGATACGGCATGCGTGACGTGTAGATGCGAGTGCGCATGTATACGTGTGTGTCGATCGATATTTGCTTAAGGCATACTGTGCGTATCGGCCAAATGTATGTATATATATATATATATATATATATATATATATATATCATTTATATTGATTTACGAATATACGTATATATGTATGTATTTTAAATCATGGCGATTTGCAATTATCTGTTGGGACTGTACTGTTTCTGCAAAGGGATGCCATGTTGCATCTCCGTGCACGCCGGAGTAAAAAATGCTCTAGAAACTAGAGGGGGGAATGCCGTCACAAGGCTGCATTGCTTTTTCATTCTGCCAATAGGGAGCCTTAGATAATAAAAGGAGTGCTAAAGGGTCCCTTCTTTGCCAGCCAGGTTGCTTCTGAGTTGACATTCATGTTCGCCTGTCAGTTTCCACCGCGCGCATGCATCTCAGCGCGTTTGTTGTGCTGCTCTCCGACTTCAAGAAAGCGTTGCTTGCGAGAAAGGCTCCATAGGAGGGAAGCTGGCTGCCTATCTCGGGGATTCCATGTGTTTACGTGGGATGTTGCGTTTTTATTGGCGATTGCAGCTTCACAGCCGACTTGCTGTTGCGTGCTGGCGTGCTGAGTCGCTTCTCCCTCGCCACAAATGATGAGTGCGCGCTGAATGTGTTTGGCTATATTGCGGAGCTGCTCTATGAGAATGGAAGGGGGGCACTTCTTCTTCATTTCCTCCTCCTTGCCGGTGAGCCAGCGTTGTACATGGCAGATTGCCAGCCTTCTCAGGGGTATTGCCTGCCTTAGCCGTCTCTGCTTGTAGCCTTCTCCTCTATATCGCCTCTCAGTCGACAGCAAACGCGCATGCATAACCTTCTGCGCATTTCATTTTTGCTTTCCTCCTCCCTCTTAGGAAGCGCACGGCTCGCCAGAGAGGCTTTGTGGGGGCTGCCTGCCTGCATGCAGTGCTGGCCTCGTTGCCGGTGTGCGAACAGGTGTACAGACAGCTGTGCTTTTGCATGCCTTTTTGCGGGGATGTTACAGCAGGCGTGTTGTGTCTTTATGTGTATGTGTGTGTATTTGTGTATGTGTGTGAATTTGTGTATGTGTGTGTATTTGTGTATGTGTATGTATATGTGTATGTATTTGTGTATGTGTGTGTATTTGTGTATGTGTGTATGTGTATGTGTATGTGTATGTATTTGTGTATGTGTATGTATTTGTGTTTGTGTATGTGCATGTCTGACATATGCTTGCCGCAGGGACGTTGGAAGCGCTTTGCGTCCAGGAGCATCTCTCTCAGACTGAACGCGAGCAGCTGCTGCTGCAAGTGCTCGCCATCTGCTGTGATCCTAGCAACAGCAGCGAAATACCCTCCAACTTTGTGCTGCAGCAGGTCCTGCAGCACCGGCGGGAAGTCTCACGCTATCGCATTTTGCAGTATGCCTCCGCAACGAACGACGCTGCAGCGCTCGGTGCAGCAGTGGCAGCCTCGCAACAAACTCGGGCAGATCTTCGCCCCTTCACGCAAAGATTCCCTCGACCATTAGAGGAAGCCGTGGAAGCCTTCAATAGGCTGGTAGGTTTAATGTCGCGTGCAGCATGCGCTTCTTCGGAGCAATAGTAGGCCTCTGCGAACGACGAGGCAAGAAAACAGTGTGTCTCTGAAGCCGTCCGATCGAGGGCATGCTTGTCTGTGCTGCACTGTACATAGACATGCGCGTATACGTACACATGTAACACAGCACATGCATGCATACGTATACATACATATAGAGTTTATGGGCGTGACATGTCGGTCTCGCACATGCTGCCACAGGGCGGGGGAGGGGAGACGGGGGGAGGGCGTGAGGATTCTTGCATCCCCTCTGAGTGCACCACATTTTTCCTGCTTTCTTCTAGTTGACTGCTTCCTCCTTTGTTGTCTAAACGCTGTGGCTTGTGTGAACTCGCACAGGCATCTCCTGAATTGAACTTCTCTTAGTTTGCCCTTTCCTGCCTCTCGCTTGCATGCCCTCTTGAATGGTATCGGATTGTCTTGAAGCTCCGCTTTTTTTCTCGTCTGCATGCGTGCAACGTGGGATGCAGGCGCTTAGCACCACAGCTGCCTGCCTGCGGGCAGCCACCACAACACTGAGTCAAAGAGCGAACCTTACTGCAGAGGATTATCAGCTGCCGCTTACAGGCCTCGCATTCGCTTCTTCTGCACCAGATGCCTGCAGCGAAGCTGAGCAGCGCGAGCATGCAACGGGCAGCGATGGAGATGAAGGCTGCCAGAAGCCACTTCTCACATCCTACAGAGAAACCGTAAGATGCCATATGACTGTTCATATAGAAAGAGTCTTGAACGAAGGCGCATTCATGGACACACTTAGCATATATATATATATATATATATATATATATCTATTAAATCATCTATATATATCTATCTATCTATAAATCTTTCTATGCATGCATACATATACATATGTATGTGTGCTAATTGAGCGAAACGTCCTTCCAGATTGAGCCGGAGGCGTATTTATGTATGTATGTATTTTTATGTATATTATGGACCAAACCGTTTTGCTAGATTGATGCGCATGGCATGCATACTGGGGACCTCACCTAAATAGAAGAAGTTGAATGCAGATCAAAATTCTAGGCGCCAATCATCTTGTGTGTCGGCATGTGGGGCGTACTTTTATTAAGTTCTATCTGCGGTGCCAACAACTGCCTCGGCTATGTCAGTTGCCTTTGGCCGCTTCTCCTTCGCAGCATTTGACAAAAAAATCCGCGTTTGGGCTCCTTATGCCGTTGTCTGTCTCTCCGTGTGTATGTGTGTGCTTGTGTTGTGGTTGGAAACAGGTGCAGCAGTGCTGTCTGCAGTCGCCTTTTGCGGCTATGAGCTGTTTGCAAGACTCGCAGGTGTCTTTGAGCAGCGAGATGCTGCAAGACAGCCTCCGCATGCATCTGCCGTTTCAGCCGGAGGTGATGTGTGCGATGTGCCCCCTTGAGGTGCAGCGATTTCCTGTATTCGATCCGGCAGCGGGCAGGACCACCTTTGTTGAGGTGTATAGGAAGAATAGCTACCTGCGCGACTTGTATCTTCATGGCAAGCTGACGCGCGTAGTGTCTGAGAACGGCATTGCCCCAGAGAGCCTGTGGAAGCTGCTGCATCACTTTGTTGGCTCGTTGAGGCACCTGCAGGAAGGTTTGCAGGTGCTTGAGCTGCAGGATGGCACGGCGGGTGCTCACCTAGCGCTTTCTGTTGCGCGTCTGCATGCGCGCATGAAAGAAGTGCTCGTGGAGGAATCTGCCTAAGCCTCCCGCACTTGAGCTCCCCTCCAATCGAAGCTCCCTCCACGCATTCGCAGCCTGGCTGGCCGGCCGTAGGATGCAGACAGGAGCTGCAGAGAGGGAGGCGGAAGCAGAAAGCTCTAGAGAGGGCGTTTGATTTGAACAGTCAGAAGGGCTTCAGAATGGCTCTCTTTAGAGTAGAAAACAGGGCACAACAGCGCACAGAACATGCGCCCTCTCCTCTACACTCTAGCTGCGCTACACATGTTTAGCAGTTACGTCGGCGTGGCCTCGTGCCGTGGCATGCACGCATGCATGGGCTTTTGAATAAAGGTCGCTCGTTTAGCGCATGCACGGCGGCCTTTTTCTGCTGGGTTGCAGATAAGGCAGTGGTGATAATGCACATTAGTGTTACAGGGCAGGTATCCTGAGAGGCTTCGAACGGACTACTGCTTTTTCGTGTGTAGTTGCGTGTAGATAGATAGATATAGAGATACAGGCCCATCCCTCCATGGAGTTTGTTCACTGTACACATGACAGCCCGCCCATCTTGATCCCGACCTGCAGAGGTTGCTTTCATAATTGGCTGGCGCATGGCATGCTCATATGCGAGCGGCGGGGAGTTAGAGGAGGTCGTTACAAATAGCTAGCTGCAAGGATTTGCAGGTGGAACCGCCAGCCGGCACTCTCTGTGTGTATCGCGACCTTTAGCAGTAGTGCATACGCGCGGTCGCAGAGTCGCACAGATGGCGTGAAAGGGGCATTGGAATTTCGAGAGAATTTCTTTTCGCGGATGCTGCTTCAAAGGAGCCAGACGCAAAAATATTCAGACCCAGCTGCATGCGCCTTCACTGGAACGCAGCTGGATAGACAAGCATAAACCAGCAGTGACGCGAGTTGACTCGCAGCTGTAGGAACCAGAAGACGAACGTTCGCCCTCATTTAGCGCCGCGGAGGCCTAGAGGGGCTAAGGTGCAGTTTCTCGTAAGGCAGGGATGTGTTAGACGCTCGCTGCCTTGCGAGGATCTGCGCCTTGGAGGAGTCTACTACGAGAAAATGCTGACCCTCATTGCATTCGATTTGGCGGCTACAGCAGGCAGTTGGCTCTCAATGAATCCGCGCATGTGGCAAGGCTGGTGGGGGTGCGGATCGGTGATTCTCTGGAAGATGCGCGGCTGCCTTACTGACGGTGGGGGTAGCAGTGAGCCGGATATCCGGAAGCCTTCAGGGGTGTGCGTGGAGCATCAACCACCACTGGGATCTTACATAGTGCATCTATTAACAGCAGCTGTCTATGTGCTGTGACGGCGTCTCAGCACAGGATCAACGGGGTGATGCGCTGTGTGTGAGCAGTAGGGTGGGCCAGGCCCCCCTTGCCTGAAAGCCTCTGCCACCTTTCACGACGTCTGCTCCAGCTGCTCTGCCTGTGCAGAGGCACCTCCGCTAGTAGACGCACTCCAGAGTGCTCTTCCCTAGGGTGTATGGAACTAAGCGGCATGGGTTGCGGAGAGCAGCTCGCGTCTCTGCCCTTCCGTGAGAGAGGGAAGACGAGCCTTAGGTGGCAGTGTGAGGCACGCTTCCATCCGGAAGGATCGCGCAAGCGCGTCTTTCTGCATCTCTCTATCCCAACTGTCGGATCGCTGCAGGAGCATCGGCTGGTAGGACCCCCCGTTGCGTTGCGTGTCGGCGACGATCTGCTGCAGCGTCTTTCGGAGCGGCCGCCGTGGAAGAGAAGGGCCTTGTGCACCAGCAAGAGCACAGGACCCCTTCCTTTCTGCCTTTTTCTTTGCTGCAGCCACTGCAGAAGGTCGTCGCCCCACAGTAGGGATGTTTACGAGCCGCTGCCTGTAGCTTGCAGTGCCTTTTGCTGGGTGTTCCGCTGCTGCTGCTTCTCCCTGCGGCTGCACCAGGAGCAGCGGCACCGAGGGAGACACGCGAGTCTTTGTCGAAGACTGAGACACGCAACAGCAATCCGCCGGCACCCGCGGATTCAAATACGGCGGCAACTCCCGTTTAGGACTAGCAGGGACTGAAAAATTGCGGGCAGTAGCAGACGCTGTGCGGAAAAAACGCAAAAACTGCGTGTTCGGAGAGCAGTGCAAACCGCATGCAACGCAGCAGCTACAGACACCCAAAGTCGGTTTCATGACACCCCGCCAAGGAGGCATACGTGTAGTGCGTGGGCTACTCGAGACGCGCAAGGGGCCCCCCGAGTCTGGGAGCCGCGACCATACAGCTGAAATAGCAGTCGGCCTGCACCCGCAAGCGCAGTACAAGGCGGGCGGACGGGGAAATTGGCTATCAGCAGGTTTGCCCTCTGCGTGGCGTCGCGAGCAGCAGCAGCAGCAGCTAGGAGGATTTTATAGCAAATGGGGAAGCAGTTCTGCTGGGCGTCTCGGGGAGCTAGCTTTGTAGCAATGGGCGCCAAGGGGGGATAAGCCTTGAGCAGCGGTCTCTGCAAGTTGGCTAACAGAAAGGCATGCAGGTAGTGTGCAGTACCACCAGCCTACAATGCTCTTCCACGCCACCATAGGTCTTGTCTTGCTCGAAAACACTGCAGAAACAGCACTAGGAAGTAGAGTAGCCCAGCTACGGCAAGGAGTGCACAAACACATACCTGCGTCAGTTTGCCTGCCAAAGATCTTCCACAGTCTACTGTAATCCTTTTTTTGCTTTTGTTCTGCTGCCTTCTGCTGCGCCTCAAGTGCCACCAAATCCAAGGGCTCCTCATCATCTGATGAGTCGTTTTCTCCAGGGTAGGGATGTCGTTGTTGTTGCTGCTGCTGTTGTTGCTGTTGCTGTTGCTGTTGCTGTTGCTGCTGCTGTTGCTGCTCATCCAAGTGCTGCTCGTGGCACAGCTGTGAATGGGGAGATGCGTCAGCCGTCAATTGGGATACCGTGGTCTCCAGGAAATTCTCTGATACCGATAGCTGATGTGGTGGCTCGCGCTGCTCCTGGGCAAGGAGGCCCTCTTGATGCTCTCCTGCGGGAAGCTGCTGGGGAGCAGACTGCTGGCTCCCTGATTCAAGCGACTGCTGCTGCGGCTGGATATCCGATTCTAAGCCTACCTGCTCCTGGGAAGGCGGCTGCTGCTGCTGGTCCTGCTCCTGCTGTCGCTCAGTGCCTTCAGCGGAGGGATACGTTTGCGTGACACCCCTATCTGTGGAGTACACAACAGCTGCCGTTTCAACACCTTCAGCTGCCGCTTTTGGCCACAGTTCTGCAGTATCTGCTGCTGCTGTTTCGAAGGACATAGCCGCAGTAGTCGCAGCTGCAAAGCTTGCTGCGGCATGTGCTACAGCCTTTGCAGAAGCCTCCACTGCGACCTCTAGTGCACCACTCGTCCTGTGCTGTAGCCTTAGCAGCGGCCCTTCCGGTGATGCCTCGGGATGCAATGCACCAGTGCAGCAGTCTTCCCTCGTCGGTTCGTTGAGCCATTGCTGGCATGCTGCGGCAGCATCTGGTGTCTGGGATTCCACTGCCGAGGCAAGCAATACCCTTGAATTTCTTTCAACAATGCCCATTGCTACACTCTCTGGTGGTGCTTCTGTTGAGGCTGTCGCTGCTGCTGCTGCATTACCAGGAGCAGCTTCGGTTCTGTCGAAGAGCACCGCGTCAGCATAACTAGTAAGACCATCAGACGAAACACTCGCACTAGCCGGAACAGCACCACCATTATGCTCAGCAGCATTTTCTTCAGGTGCTAAGTCTGTTGCAGGTGCTGTATTAGCCTCAATACAATCAGTATTTTCGTCAGGAGCAGCGCCTGCATGCATGAATGGTGGACCTAGTGGTGCATGTCCGTCTGCAGCATCTACTGCCGCGACTAAGCTAGACCGTCCTGCCCCTTCCTCTATTTCTATTGTTGCTACAGCTGCTACATTTGATGCCCCTGCTGCAGTCTCGCCGCCATCTTCCGCAGAACGCGCAAGTACACCTGCGGCGTTGCCATGGCACTCAGCCACTGGAGCGCTCTCTGCTGCGCTCACTGCTGTCTCGAGAGCATCTTGAACTGCACTGTCTGCGTGGGTGGGTGCAACAGCTGCGGCAGCGAGTGTCGCCGATGCAGCAGCAATGCACAGATGGCTGACGTCCAGTGCTGCCACTGGTTGCGCTTCTGAAGAGGCCTCAGCGGGAGCACCACCCACTGAAACTGAAGGGTCCTCTATTTGAGGTGCAACTTCTAGCTCTGCTGGTCGCGTATTTTTTGCCTCGTCTGCATGCATTTTGCTTCACCCTTCCAAATTGAACCCTTCGCCTGAGCCCTTGCTTCCCCGGCGACCTATTATTTCAATCACTTGCATAAGCTAGCACTGCAGATACCTTCCTCGTATTTTCAGGTGCCCTCTAAAATGCTGGTGCCGCTCCTGCACATAGGAGCTCCTTGCATTGCAAGAGCGGCAGCGCAGGTCTGTTGCCGCTCTCCACAAGGACACCACAGAGCTGGTTGATCACACTGAAATATCTGTACGCATAACTAGCCAGCAGATGCAGAAACCATGGCGCAAATATACTTTCAGCTCGAACTCGTTAAAGATTCAAATGAACACAGTGCATGCGAGAATAGTAGTGAGCATCCAGTCCGAAAGTGACCCCTCGAGCACCGGACGCCATGCGCCGCACCCGCGCAACCGCTGTGATTGCAAAAAGGGTTGCCTTCGACCTTGTCAGGTGTCATGAAATTGTTTTCTGAGTGGTGGCGTCTACAGGTGCGCCTTATATCTTTCAGAAGTGCAGCTGAATTACACGATTTTGCTCATGTTAGTTGGGGCCCTTCGTGCATTAGCGGGCAGCAGGCAGACGACGCGTGGGGAGCAGCCCTCACTTCCTTTTGCTTTCCCATGTCCAGCGTGCCTGATAGAGGAGATCTTGTGAGGTTTTCTGGTCTTGGAATGTTTCGTGGCCGCCTTGCTCCTCGTTGTCGCTGCACGCAGGTAGTGTGCCGCGTTCAGAAGGACAGGGTAGCTGCATGACACATCATGCGAGGCCCTTCCCGCTGTGTGGGCAGCATGAGAGGCGATGAAAACCTTGAGTTGCTGTTGTTGTTGGTGCTGCCACGAAAGAGCTGTTCTCTAGCGGTTGCCACTTCAAGTGGACTTTTATGTGTCCTGCCCGCTTTGCATGCCGCTACACTCAACCGTGTGGAAGGCTGCACACTCATGAGGACCTCGGAAATAAAGGTGCTCAGGCATTCTTTAGGGACTAGAAGGTGCCTGCAATCGCATTCGCTCGCGCTATAGTCAAGGCTAAAATGTCAGACGCCCCGAACACGCATACACACGCACACTTTTGGCGTAATCTCTTGAAAGAGGCCAACTCTAGCAGAAAACGTCCATTATTCTTCGAGATACGCACTAAGAGCCATCTTAATAGACGTTACGTGTGCCTCGCTGCTAGTACTGATGCTTGCAACCGCCCGATACACGCGGCGCATCGAAGCCCAGGGCGGGGTTACTGTGCCGGTAAGAAGGGAGCAACTCCCCCCTTTTCCCATTTCTTTTCTTGCCGCTTGGCAAATCTCTTGTACATGGAGTAGCAGGCGTTTACTCTTTTCTAGCCTCGAACGAAACGCACGTCGTCACGCTTTCTTGTCGCGTCTCTCCGCCTTTGGAAATTCCGCGCGACCATGCTCCCCCACGTTTTCGGCTAGTGCCCGCTACGCTGTTGGGCAGCTTCTGTTTGAAGACCCTCTATCTACGCCAATTCTACCAATAAGAAGTGCATCACCCCGAGCTGTTTCTGCGGAACGCTGATGATGCGGCAGACTAGCACGCTGGGGCCTCTTTTCCTCACGCGCAAGACCACCCATGCAGGTTTCTAGGTTTCACGCGCGACCGAGTGGTGGTGGGGGATCGTTGCTGAAATGGCAAAGGACAAGGTGGAGAAACAGGTTTAAAATTTCAATTTTAAAGCCTTGTTACTGTTGCACTTGTGCAAACTATCGTCGACAGCATCTTTTTGTTCATGTCCTTCAAGTTTCTAAAGCCAAGCCTCGTGCGCGTTGGGTGTCAATTTATGATCGCTAGGAATCGTGAGTGCGCGCGCTAGGGCGACGCTCCACAACTCCCCTATCGCGAAGCTCTATGTGGATTGCTCTACGTGGATTGCTCACGACCTTTGCAGCCGCAGCAACACGCCATCTGCTGTCGTATCTCAGCTAGGCACACAGCGAACACGTGTACTAAGACGCTAGAGAGCTTGGGAACCGTGAGAAAGCTGAAACACCTGTGCTGCTGCTGTTTCTAAGCCAGCAGCAGCAGCAGCAGCAGCAATAGAACCCGCAACAGCAGAACTTAGCTCGCGCACGAGCATTTTTCAGCTCCATGCAGCTGCAGGAGCAGATTCAACTTCCAGATCCTCCGGACCGTCATCATCGGCTGGCTGCTGCTGTACAGGTTCCTCCCCCACAGCTGTCTCTGGGTGTGTATCCGGCAGACTCGCTGCTTCCTCCGAATCCTGTTGTTGCGACTGCTGCTGCTGCTCATCTTCATCCATCAAGTTATACAAGGCATCCTGCGCTTGCTCTTCTTCCTGATGCGTTTCATCCTCTTGCTGCTGCTGCTCGTGCTGCGGTTCTTGCTGCTGCTGCTCGTGCTGCGATTCTTGCTGCGGACCCTCTTCAATGATATCTTCCATTTGAGGAGAATCCACAGACCGCTGCTGCTGCTGTTGCTCCTGATGAGGATCTTGCTCTTGTTCTACTTCTTGTTCCTCGTGTGCATCTTGCAGCAAATGCTGCTCTTGCTGCTGCTGCTCGGACGCAGCTGCTGCCTCTGTTGCTGCAGCGATCGCTGCATCCTCTTCTTCCAGCTCTTCGGGTGGAGTCGTCCTCTCTGGCGAAACCTCTGTATCTTGAATATCCTCCTGCAGGTCCGCCTGCTGCTGCTGCTGTTGCTGCGCTTCGTCTTCTTCCTGCTGCTGCGCTTCGTCTTCTTCCGGCTGTTCAGCAGCGCCTATGTCTTCTGCTACTCCCGCTGCAGCAGCATTATCCCCCGCTGCTTCTTCCAGCTTGGCGGCTTTCCTCGGAGGCTGCTGGGAAAGCAGCAGCTGCTGGTGCAATGCGCGTTTAGAGACACCCGTCGGCTCTTGTGTCGGATGTTGTTGTTGCTGCTGCTGCTGAAGAAGAAGCAGCACTGAGCTGTCTCCTATGGACCCCTGCCCTTCCAAAAGCTGCTGCTGCTGCCGCTGCTGCTGCTGCAACAATTGCTGCTGCTGCAGCTGCGTCCTCCTCAAGTCATCCTGAGCACGCCGAAGCTCCGAAAGCAAATGATGCTGCTCTAGTTCAGCAGCAGCAGCTTGCTGCTGCAGCAACTGCTGCTGATCTGCCAGCTGCTGCTGCAGCACACTGTTTTCTGCGGCTTGCTGCTGCAGCAGCTGCTTCATCCCCGCAAGCTCCTTCTCTTGCTGCTGCCGCTGCTGCTGCAGTGTAGCAATCTCCTGATGCGCAGCAGCAGCAGCGGCATCCCGCAGCGCTTGCTTCTTGCCTTCATCCTGAGCAGCCGCTGCTGCGGACTTAACAACGTGCAGCGCTTGCTGTGCTGCGGCAGAAGACACTACACCTAAACGCACAACCCTTCCAACAGCTGCTGCCACTTGAGGTGTAACGGCTGCTGCGCCTCCCTGCTGCTGCTGCTGCCCTAATCGCAGCCGCAGCATCTGATTGGCTTTACGTTCCCTCTGCAGCTCTTCCTGCACTTGTTGCAGCTGCTGCTTGACGGCTACTGCCTGCTGCTCATGCTGACGTGCTTGCTGCTGCTGCTGCTGCAACTGATGCACCTGCTGCTGCAACTGCTGCTTTTCAGCGCTGCTGCTGCCCGCCTCCTGCTGCAGCTTCATCACTGCAGACTCCAAGTCGCTGCGTTTAGCCTCACTCTCCTGTTGCACCGCGAAAAAAACAATGCAACAACTCTTGTCCTTCCTTACCTACGGTGTTGGTGCGTCTTTCTATATACCGAGTGCCTGTGTATGTTCCTCTATATATCTCTGTATATTCCTCTATATATCCCTCTATATATCTCTATATATTCCTCTATATATCGCTATATATCCCTCTATATATCGCTATATATTCCTCTATATATCTCTATATATTCCTCTATATATCTCTATATATTCCTCTATATATTCCTCTATATATCGCTATATATTCCTCTATATATCCCTCTATATATCCCTCTATATATCGCTATATATCCCTCTATATATCTCTATATATTCCTCTATATATCCCTCTATATATCGCTATATATTCCTCTATATATCGCTATATATTCCTCTATATATCGCTATATATATCTCTATATATTCCTCTATATATCGCTATATATCCCTCTATATATCGCTATATATCCCTCTATATATCGCTATATATTCCTCTATATATCTCTATATATTCCTCTATATATCGCTATATATTCCTCTATATATCTCTATATATTCCTCTATATATCGCTATATATTCCTCTATATATCCCTCTATATATCGCTATATATATCCCTCTATATCTGTACATCTGTGTGTGTAGGTGTGCATGGCCTCCTTAAGCCTACACCCGGAAGCCTCACCTTTAGAGCTGTTGTCTCTTTTTGCTTCTCGGCTAGCAGCTGCTGCATGCGTTGAGCGAACCGGCTTTTTTCCTGCCGCAGCTGCTCGAGCTCCCCCCTATCGACCTGCAATACAATAAAGCAACGACGCATAAAGCAGCAGCGGCGAGTGCAGCGGGAGAAAGAAGCAGCCGCAAATCAGGGGCCATAACAGCAACACACGCAACACCAGCCATACTCCTTCAAATCGCTGAATCATGCTATGGTAATTATTCTTCCATTCGGATGCCTGTTGCTCCGCAGCCTTCTGCTGCCTTTGCTGCTCTTCTAGCGCGGCTTCGAGTTGGCGAGTCTTGAGTTGCAGCGGCTGCTGCTGCTGCCGAAGATCCTGTAGCTGCTGCTGCTGCTGTTGCACCGTCTCGTGAGCCGTCTTGAGCTCCTGCAACACGCATGCATGCAACATCAGCAGCGATACGACACCCCATCAGTCGCGCTCGCCAGCGCAGGCAGAGTCTGCGCTCCACAACTTCTGCGAGCACCGCGAAAATGGCAGAGCTACATCCATGGAGGCCTCTATGAGGCAGTGGCATCAAAGAAGAGAAACGAGAGAACACGTCAGCCAAGAAAAAGGCACTAAAAACCTCCTCTCTAACCACTTACCGCCCTCAGCTGATTCACGGATAACTCCAGTGCAGGCATGCGCGAAAGGAGGTGGTCCTTCATAGTGGTGAGCTGCAGCTGTCTCTGCAGCTCCTCAGTTTGACTCTCTTCCCGCTGAGCTGCAGCCTTAAGGTCTTCTATCTGTCTCCTAAGTTCCTTCAGCTGCGCCTCCCCCTGCGCTCGCTCCAGGCGGAGACAGCGGATTTCTTCTTCCGCAGATGTACGCAGAAGTGCCGCTTCTTCCAAACGCGCGAGCAACAACTGCTGCTGACTTGCCGCTTTTTGATTTCCTCCGCTGGACGGGAGGCTACCAGCAATGCTGCAGTGAACACAATACGAAAGGCAGGACAGAGCAGCAACACACTGAAGGCGGAAGGAAGGCACGTCAAAGAGATGAGCGTCTCACGCAGCGCGTCAAAAAATCAACAGCAAACAACATCCACGATGCCACAGCGCTCGCAACAGAAGAAGACACACGGTCCATGGAGGAAAGCAGCACGGCAGCTGGGACGAAGGAGGAGGGAGGAAGGAGGAAAGGAGGAGGGAAGGAGGAGGGAGGAAGGAGGAGGGAGGAAAGAGGAAAGGAGGAGGGAGGAAAGAGGAAAGGAGGAGGGGGCTTTAAGGGCAAAGAAAGAACCTTAAACACTCACAGATCCTTCATCTGGCTATTCAATGTCTTAGCCTCAGCCCGCAGACGCTCCACTTCACGCAGCAAACTGGCATTGTTACGAACTAAGGAGACTTTCTCCTCTTCAGCAGCGCCTCTGCAAAAGAGAGCACAAAAAGAAGCAAGCCCTCCGCCGAGATGGCGTTCAAAATCTCAAGCCCCTTAACCCTCTACTGTATAATCCATTTTTGCATACAAATTACACGAATGAGGCCTACCGCACACTCCTGAGTTCGGCTCGAACTGCTTCCAGCTCCTTCTCAATAGACGTGAGCTGCTCGTGCTGCTGCTGCTGCTGCTGCTCTGCGCGCTGTAGCTGCTGCATATCCGCTGCCCTAGCATCCACCTCTCTTCTGTACCGCGCATCTGCAGCCACCGACTCCTTCTTCTTCCTCTCAAGCTCCTCCTCTAGATGCTGCAGCTGCTGCCGCAGACTGTCCGTTGCTGCTGCTGCGGCTGCCGCACTTGCTGCTGCGTGCTGCTGCTGCTGCTGCTGCTCCTTCAAAGCAGCAACAGAGGCCTCCAACTGACCGATTAGCAACACCTGCACAGCGATAACTCACGGCAACGCCACCAAAATCAACCCCACTTTTAAAAATTCATGAAGACACAAAAATTCATGAACACACAAAAATTCACAAACACACGAAACGATTCACAAACACACGAAACGATTCACAAACACACGAAACGATTCACAAACACACGAAACAATTCATGAAAACACACGAAACGATTCACAAACACACGAAACAATTCATGAAAACACACGAAAATTCATGAAAACACACGAAACAATTCATGAACACACACGAAACGATTCATGAACACACGAAACAATTCATGAACACACGGAGACCCCGTCCGCAGCAGCAACCAGCGGCACGCGAACCTTGTCGTTCATGAGAGCCTCCATTTCCTCCTTTTTCTCCTCGAGCCGCTTGATATCATCCGCCTTTTGTTGCAACTGCTGCTCGAGCTGCTGTTGCTGCTCATTGCACCGATGCTGCTGTTGCTGCGCCTCGACTGCGGCTTGCTGCCAATGCTGCTTCAAAGCCTTGCAGCTGTCCAGCTCCTCCTGAAGCTGCTGCAGCTGCAGCTGCAGTGCTGCAGTTGCTGCTGCAGCAGCAGAGCTATCCGCAGCAGCTCCTGAGGCAGCCTGCTGCCCTACGTTGCTGTCTTGAGACACTCGCACTCCTACGTTCCCGGTGCTGCCGTCAGGCTGTGCTGCTGCTAATGCAGAACGATGCTGCAAGAAGGCCACTATCTTCTCCTTCTCCTCCAGACGCACACGAAGCTCCAGTGCTTCTTGCTGCAACTGCCTGCAGCGCCAAAATACGCAGCAGCGTGTAGGCATGTATACATACGTGCGCATACACATATATGCGAATGCCTCTATACATACAAACGTGTGTCAAAACATACACATAGACATATACATGTAGACATACCGACAGAGACATGTACATATAGATGTACATATACATATACATGTACATATAGATGTACACATACATGTACATATAGATGTACATATACATGTAGATACATCAATATGCAAACGTGCCCATTCATGTACTCACAACTTTAAAAAAATAAACGCACATGCCTCAGCGGAAAACCAACAAGCGTGTAGACACCACTGCTCCTGCTGCAGCAAGTACAATTGCCACGTCTGCTCCCCTCCCCCCCCGCCATTCTCCCCTTCCAAGCTACCCGATAGTAGGCTTGATTTGTTGCAGCTCTTCTTTGGCTGCGGCTGCAGCAGTCCTCGCTTCCACATGCTGCGCGTCTCGCTCTCTAAGAACGTCGCTGAGGGTAGACAGCTGTTGCTGTAGCTGCTGCACATCCTGTTTGTGCTGCTGCAGCAGCGTTGCATTCTGTTGCTGCTGCTGCTGCAGCTGCACTTGCAAGGAAGCACAACGCTCCTCATGCTGCACCTCTGCCGCAGCCGCCTGCTGCTCTTGCTGCTGCAGTTGCTGCTGCAGTTCCACAAGGAGCAACTCCTTCGAATGCAGAGTGCGTTGCTGCTGATCTCCTGCTCGCTGCTGCTGCTGCTGCTGCTGCTTTGCAGCTTGTATCTCGTTCCTAAGTTCCCTTGCTTCTTCTTTGAGGTGACTACAGCGTTCCTCGGCTGTCGCAGCTCGACTGGTGCTCTGCTGCAGCAGCAGCTGCTGCTGCTGCAGCTGCTGCTGCAAACGCGTGCACTCACTCCTGAAAAAGTCGCCTGTTGCCTTATGCTCCGCGAGCTGCTGCTGCAGCTGCTGCACTTCCGTCAATAGTTTGCTGCTTTGCTGCTGCTCGACGCACAGCGAAGCCGCTATCTCTTGCATCTGTAGCAGCAGCAGCAACAACAGCAGCACAACAAGGGCGCCCAGCATTTCCTGCCGCAACGAAACAACAGCAGCAGAAGAAGCAGCAGCAGAAGCAGCAGCAGAAGATGCAGCAGCACCAGAAGATGCATCACCAAACGCAAAAAAGCACATACTTGGGTAACAAAGCGCCTCATTTTGTCCTCTGCGGCTTCCAGACGAGCAGCAACACTGGCTTTTGCCTGCTGCTGCTGCTGCTGCTGTTCTGCTGCTGCTTCTGCTGCTGCTGCTTCTGCTGCTGCTGCTTCTGCTGCCACTGCGTGCTGTTGTTGTGTGTCTCGCGAGGGAGCCTCAGCTCCCTCGCCAGTTCTGGATTGCAGCTCAGCGAGTTGTTGCTGCAGCTGCTGACGTTGCTGCAGCAGCCTTTCTACTGCAGCCGCAAGCTCCTTGCGATCCTGCTGCACTTGCGTCAGCTGCTTCTGCAGCTCTCGCAGTTCGTGCTGCAGCTGCAGCTGCTCTTCCTGCTGCTGCTGCTGCTGCTGCCGCTCCGCTGCCTCCTTGTGCTCAGTCAGCTGAAGCAGCTGCAGCTTCATTTTGCTGCAGCCAAACAGACACCACGTACAGAGGCATGTCTCCAGGAGGTATCACACCCCGCAAGGAAAAAACAGACGCAGTACAAGCGGCAAAAAACGACTACAGCAACCAGTACAGCAGCAGCAGCAGAAGACGGACTTGTTCAGGATTAAAAGCTTTTGGTAATCCAGCAGTGTTGCCACATCAGCGTGCTGCTCCTGACTGCCATGCGCTGCTGCGCCTTCTTCGCCTTGCTGCCGCTGCTCGTGTCGTAGACGCTGCAGCTCCCAAGCCGCTGCAGCAACCTGCTGAAGCAGCTCGTCATTGCGATGCGACAGCCTCCTCGCTTCTTCTTCCTTCTCACGATACTGCAGCCAATAGGAGCGAGCACCCACAGCAGCAGCAACAGCGAAGACTGTCGCTGTGGATCGCCTGCCTCCCCTCCCCCCTCTCCCCACGCGAAGCGGAGAAGTTGCAAGATACCCTCCTTGCAACTTCAATTAAACAGAACCTGTCAGTCAATCGCTCGCGCAGCAACAGCGAAGACTGTCGCTGTGGATCGCCTGCCTCCCCTCCCCACTCTCCCCACGCGAAGCGGAGAAGTTGCAAGATACCCTCCTTGCAACTTCAATCAAACAGAACCTGTCAGTCAGTCGCTCGCGCTTACCTCTTCGTCTAGAACCTGAATCTTTTCATTTTTTCGCCGAACCTGCTGCATCAAGTGCTGCATGCGGCAATCCTGCTCCGCTTGCTGCTGCATCTGCCGCTCCAAGTCTGTCTGCCGCTGAACCAGCTGCTGCTGCAAACTCTGCTGAGATTGCTGCAGCTGCTGCGCTGCTGCCTTCCACGCGTCGGCTTCCTGCTGCTGCTGCTGCAGCTGCTCCTTCAACAGGTTACACTGCACTCAAAAGCCCCAAGCCTGAGATCTTACAGCCTGACTAAAAGGCTCCACATACACCAGGCGCCTGCATGCAACAAAGCTGTGCTCTGCTCCACGCCGAACAGTGTGCAGAAAACGCAGCCACACGACATCTGTAGACACGCCTCGCTAAAGCGGCGCCAGCAACACTGCCAGCTAGCCACAGCCACACGACGGCGAAAGTCACCTGATGCGATTTTGCGTCAAGATCTATGAGCAATTTGATGGCAAGATCGACCGGCTGCTGCTGCTCAGGCTCCGAGAGCTTCTGCAGCTGCAGCGCTGCCTCCTCCTCCGTCAGTCTCGATCGCTGCTGCACGTGCTCCCGCTGCTGCTCCTGCAGCTGCTGCAGTTGCTGTTGCTGCTCCTGCTGATCGCTTCTCGCCTTGGCAGTGGCTTCCGCCGCTGCTGCCCTTTCCTCAGCACAGCGAGCTTCTGCTTCTCTTGCCGCACCCTGCTCATGCGCCAGCACACGTACAGCATGAGAAATGACAACCTTGGAAAGCGTCTCGCGGAGGCTTACACACGTGCAGGAAAGCCTACGCAGCAGCAGCGAACCTCCTCTACAAGCTTCTGCTTCTGCTGCTGCAGCTCTTCGATGACCATTTGCTGCGCGGCAGCGACAGACTCCTTCTGCTGCAGCAGCTGCTCCCTCATATCCAGAAGCTCCTGCTGCAGGCGTTGCTTTTCTGCGGCAGCAGAAGCATCCAGCTCTTGCTGCTGCTGCAGAAGCGCGTACTTGCGCTGCAGCTGCTGCAGCAAGGCCTGACAAACAGCAGCACAAGGCACAAACAAAGCCCCACAAGTACACCGCATCTGGAGGCACCAGAAATTGCTGCATGCGCCTTGCTGGGGGTGCGGCAGCGGAAGTCTTACATGGAGCTCATCATACTTCTGCTGCTGCTCCTGCTGCTCCTGCTCGTGCAGCGATTTCAGCTGCTCCTCTGATGCCTTCGCGGCGCTAGACTCTCTGGCGGCTTGCTGCAGCTGTTGCTGCAGCTGTTGCTGCTTCTGGATGCAGTCATCTAGCTGCTGCTGCAGCAGCTGTTGTGATGCCTCTGCTGCCTCCAGCCGCCGCTCAAGCAGCTTCGTACGGCCCTCTGCAACTGTTGCAGTGGCTGCAGCCGCCAGTGCCTGGCGCTCTGCTGCTAATCGCGCTATTTTCTCGGAGGTTAGAGATTCCAGGAGCGCGTTCTGCTGCAGCAGCAGCTTGTCGTTCTTGCACTGCAGGTCGAACGCGGCAAAGCCGTTTTCCTGCTGCGTTTGCTCTTGGCGGTGTTGCGAGTGCTGATCCCCTACCTCTCTGGAGCCTTGCAGTTCTGCATTCTTGGCATCCGACACCCTCACGTTCAGTCCTTGCTGTCGTTCACGCTGCTGTTCATGCTGCTCATGTTGCTTCTCTTGCTGCTGCTCTTGCTGCTCACGTTGCTGCTGCTCTTGCTGCTCATGTTGCTGCTGTTGCTGCGCTGGTGGTTCCTGTAGTTCTGTCGGCTGCTGCCGTGTATGCAGCGGCTGGCCCTCCATCGGCGTCATTTTCCCTGGAAAAGAGATGCCTAGTTGGTCGTATTGCAGCAGGGGCAGCAGCACCACTGCTGCTGCTGCTGCTGTTGTAGTTGCTGTTGAACAGTCACTGCCTCTGCTGCAGAAAAGACAACGAGCTAGGTCTGCTGCTGCTGCAGAACGTCTGCAGCAGCAGCAGACGGCGCAGCAGTGGTCTACAGCTGGAGAGCCTACGAAAATGTGTGCCTAAGGATACGCGCCCGCTGGTAATTTGAGCAGCAATAGGAAGTACCTCCAGACGAAGCCGCATGCAGCCACCGTAGGCGGCGGTGGGGTGTATGTACACCTCGGCATGTGCCGCTGCCGAGCCAAAAAATGACCGAATAGTTGTCTGTAATTACCTTCTTCTTAGTGTATATGTGCTGGTCATTCCCTGTTTTGCCGCGCAGTACATCGTTCAACATGCGTTGCTGCTGGGCGCATGCTACAGTGGGAAATGTCGGCAGCTACACCAGTGCCTCAGTCACGCGCTGCTACGGCGTATGCGTTGTGCGTCTCTGCTGAAAAATTCAGTCTTTTCTAGTGACTATCCCGAAGGGTTGGCTAGCTGTTCGGGGTCCTCTGGCTGCAGGGTGGGAAGAGTCAACGCTCAGAAAGGCAGACAAGCTCACTACTGCAGTTGCTTAGGGACCCAGAAGGATTCGCGGCTATTGTGCAGATTCTTCCATTAAGTAACGAAGCCTCTGGCAAGCCATGTTCAGCGATGGCTGGCAGGGGGGGCACTAAAACTTGTCTCCCCATCCACCTGTAATGCTCCCTCATAGGTTTCAGTCGGAAGACAATAGTGTGCAGACTCAATACACACTTAGTAAAAAGCTGTCTTTTATAATGGGCTGTCCTAAGAACTCTCACATTCCCCTGCGCACGCCTCGCTGAGTTCTCCACATGAGGGGAAGCCGAGAAGCAAAGGTGAACCGAGGTGTCTCCACGAAGCACTCCGAGCATCCACAGCTCAGTATTAGTAGCATCTAGAACATAAATACATGCAGCATTGGTTCTTCTATTAGTGAGCTAGCGTTCCTCCGCAATAAAGGAGAGAAGTGAGCAAACCACGCAGTCGATTCAGGGAAGAGAATGTGCCCAAGTATCGCTCAGCTCGCTGTGCCGCCGGTACATGGATGAGTCGCATAGCCGTAAATGGCTCGCGTCTGTTACAGCAGCTCCTCGCGAGCAAGAGACACTCCACACGCGATTTTGCGGTCCCTATATATACGAGCGATTTCTCTGTAGCCTTGAATTGAGGGCGCTGACAGCTGCAGCGATTGCTAGGCACCACAAGGCGCAACGGATTTCGCTCCTGCGAGTTGGAATAGAAGGCATACAACTTAGCGGCACGCGATTGCGCATAAGAGCCAGAGGAGTGTGCAGCAGCACTTGCTGCAAAGCCTACCAACACGATCACGCTCACTGATATTTCTGCAGCTCTCGATGCTACGTGCCTGCAGTGCATGCAGCTGGCTCAGCTGTACTCATACACTCTCTAGTAGAACACGCATTGAGTTTGAATAGGAACAAAGGAACTGACTTTGTGATCTGTGTGGGCATTTGTATGTCATTTACTGCAAATGGGGCATTAGTTCGAGACGAGAAGTCGCTACATCATTGTGTTTTTTGTCTGCGCTAGATACTACGTTCAAAAGTAGCTGTGAATGCTCGGAGTGCAGATAGGGTCCAGCTACGTGTCTCCTTCCCCTCATGTCGAGAACTCTAGAGGGCATGGTCTGGGAGAGGCGAAGGTTGATAGGAGAAACACTGACCACCTATATATCACCGTTGTGCTGACTATGGAGGTAAAAACCTTCTCGTAGAGGCCTTACAGAAGGCGCGACAGCGCACTTCTACAGCGCTTTGCTTGCGTCTCAGCAGATGCACTGCATGCATGTAGATGTGGATACGACCACACACCCACATCCTGAGCTGAAGGCTCTCTATCACTTGTGAGATCCAGCACAACCCTTCGCCGGAGGAGCAGCTCTTTGCACTCGGGAGTTAGTTACACACACACAGACACGGACACACACACACACATTACATCCTTAACACCCTGCACGTGCTGCAATCGCTTCTAGAGCAAGCGTCTCAGGATCTTGCGTGGCGATCTCCTGAAGGTTCAGGAAAAGCCCACCACAAGAAGTGTGCTGCGGCAGCAACTCCTGTGCCCCCGTGGTTGTATTGAGGCAAGGCAGGCTTGCACGCCGTGTGCGGCAGCAACATGGTTCCCTGATGTCGCAGCCTCCCCTCGCTAGAGGTGTGCCAGATGCATGCAGCGAAGGGGCCACCTGCCAGAGACACGCGTATGTGATGCCTATAAAATATTTGGGCTATTTTCTGCAGGAGAGAGCAGCTGCTCCGGCAGCTGTCGCAGCAAAGCTCTCATGACAAAAGTACATGGTGGTAAAGCTCATGGTGCTGTTTAGGAGCGACGCAGCTGGGCTTTCTGAATCTGCACTCCGTGGCTCCACCCTCCCCCGTATGAGCTATCTTGCCGTTGCAGTGCCGCAGCACTTCTCTGTGCACTTCGACTCGAGTTTTTTTTTCTCTTTCTCTCTCTATGTCTCTCGGAAGCGGGCATCTTGCCGCCTGTCCGTCTACTGAGGCAGGAGCACCATGTACGAGCAGCGCGCTGTGGATACCGTTAGCCAGCTACAGGCACTTGCCCCAACGATCGACGCCGTCTGCACACCTACGTGTGCGCATGCATGCTGATCTGCCTCTATATGCGTGTATGCATGCATGCCTGCACGTGGGATTGAGTGCATGCATCCTTTAAAAGAGTCGCAAACAAGCGCTTTCTCCGCAACTGCTAAAAGATGAGGCGCAAGAGGGGCTAGGCGATAGAACGACGCTGGGAGAAAGGTATAGATGTGAGAAAGACAGAGCAAATCACGAAAAGTAAGTTGCAAGAGTTTCATGCTACGTTCCTCCCGCTGCAGCACGCAGTGCAGCTTGCGCGTGCTCTGCTGTTGGGGACTGTACATAAACAGCTGAGCTCTTGAAAGCTGGTGCATCGAACAAACCGCCACGTCGCTATTGCTGCTGCTGCTGATGCTGCAAGTTGTACTGCAGTAGCAGATCCTCCGAACTCTCAAAGTGGCGCAGGGGCAGCAACGCCTGTGGAGAGCATGGCGCACTGCACGTATCACAGCAGCAGCAACAACGACGCATACACACATACATACACACAAATACACAAATACACATGCATGCCAAAAGTCAACAAGGGGTGGGAGAGAGCGCCTTGTGTCAGAGCTAGCCACTTCGCTGCAATACACTCCAGCAAGCGCGGCTTCCATGATGCAGAAAGCCGCACAGATCAGAGAGCTGTATGCGCGAAAGCAAAGATTTTTCAAGAGCGCGTAAACCACGCCGTCAAAAACGTTTGCGTTTAGGGTGTCTTGGAGTCTGCAAGCAACTGCGCTGTCGCTCCCTCGACTTGCAATCAGTCTGCAATCAGTCAGTCTGCAAACAGTGTGCCTCTCCCCCCACTCACCGGCAAACAGGGCATGTTGCAACTGCTGGTGGCTGCTGCTGTTGCTGCTGCTGACACCACTTGCTGATGCAATGCCAACAAAAGATATGACCACATGCCCCCGCCGTCGGAACGCTGCAGAAACTCTGGCAGAAAAGGCACACGAGCGTACTGCTGCTGCTGCTGCTGCTATCAAGCTTGCCGGCTGAATCTTCCTTTGCCGCTACCACTTCCCCCTCAGGAGCAGTGAGCGCAGCGGAGCGAGACGAGGCAGCAGCACTCTCCTGACTTTCGTTCTGCTGCTGCCGATTTCTTTGCCTCTTGAAGAGGTCGTGGACTGACTGAATGCTCAGAATACACTGCAGAAGCAAAATTGCAGCAAAGCCGCGAGTATACACTGCAGCAGCGCGAAAGGAGAAGCCGCCGTACAAACGGAAGAAGCGCCGCTGCAGCAGCCTGCAGCAACAGCACAGCCACAACAACTCCCACAGAAGGAACGCATTGAAAGCACATGAAAATGCTTGAAGTCTCAGCAGGAGGGAGATCGAAAGTCAGCGGCGGCTAATAAGAAGGCGCAATGTGAAAAAGGACGAGCAACGCGCGAAGCCGCAATCCGTCGGAGTCAGCAGCAGTACAAAGATCGGCAACGAAAAAGGGCAGACGCTGCTGCAAGAGGCATTCTGACGGTGTACTCGAACGAAGTTTTTTTCTCTTGCCTTTGGGAAAAATGCAGAAATTTTCCATCATAAAAAAAAAGCGCCAGGTGGATTCGCCGCAAAACTGTGGTTACATGCATTTGCGGCACACAAACACACAACCCTCTGCAAATGTTTCACGTGAACTTGCACTATCGGGTAAGCCTTGGCGAGCAAAAGGCTGCAAAAGCTGCTTTCTCTGCTTCCAGCAACACATACCGGACAGAAGATCATCGAGAGCTGCTGCCGTCGGTGTGCGAATTTTGAATATCCTGCAAACAAGCAGCGGCGTAACAAAAGCAGCCGCAGCTGAGCAGCAGCAGCGTAACAAAAGCAGGCGCAGCTGAGCATCAGCAACAATACCACCATCACCATGGGAACCATCTTTTTGTGGCATCCTTATGAGGCGATAAGCAGCAGCATACAGCAACAGCCACCTCGCGAGCAAAAGAATAAACGGCAAGTTGTCGAACAGCAGCAGCAGCAGACATGGAGCATGTACCTGCAGATATGAAGGATGAGGGCTGCTGTCGCTGCAAAGGGAACGGATCGCAAAATTGCAGTCCAAAGCACAAGCACCCAGCCTCGCACACCCATGCATTGACGAGGGGATAGCTGCAGCAACAAACACGTAGCAGTAACACAGACTGCAGCATAAAGAAGTCAAACAGCATCAAAGGAATCTGTGAAACTCGCAGAAATATAGACATGCATATATAGACACCCGTGAGATCCACCCTTAGCTCACTGTGCGCAGTTCGCAGTATTCTTCTCCAAGAGTTTGCTGGCCGTTGCCTCCTAAAGAAGCCGCAAAATATAAAATCTGCACTAACGTGCGCGCTGCATGCTGCTGCTGCTGCAGCAGCAAGCACAAATCTGCCGCTGCTTGGCGAGCAGAGGTAAGACACCGCTTCAGCCTAAGAACGCCACAGGTGATGCTGCTGCTGCTGCTGCTGCTGCTGCTGCATTGGCTCTGCTGCTGCCGCCTAGAGGGCTGGCTAGGCAGCGGCAGCAGCAGCTGCCGCAGCTGCAGCAACAGCTGCTGCAAATGCTGCGCATATACTCGGCAGTAATAATCGTCCTTCTGGCTGGCGCGCAAGAGCTCCAGCTGCGATGCAGCAGCACCAAGCACCGTGTTTTCGCCGTTCCCATGGCAGGGTTGACTGCTGGATAAAGACATCTTACTCGTGCGAAAATACGCAGCGCTGCGGTTAATACGGCCAGGAGCCGATACACCTTCAAGCCCCTAAAATCGCTGCATCTGCTGGCACTTTTGGCGAGTGCTAGTGTTGCTGCTGTTTCTGCTGCTGAAGCTAGTGTTGCTGCTGTTAGTGCTGTTGCTGCTAGAGCTGGTGTTTCTGCTGATGCTGCTGGAGCTGATGTTGCTGTTGCTGCTGCTAGTCCTGCTGCTGATACTGCTCTTGCTGCTAACACTGCTCTTGCTGCTGTTACAGCATGAGGGGTATGGCAGCGACAGCAGCGATCCTAGCGGAGCTTGTGAATGCGTATTGTGTGCCTTTGAGCTTTTCAAATGCAGTAGGCAGGTCTCTTTGCTCCAATGCGGCAGAAACAAAAGCCTCTTTCTCTCTCTCTCTCTGTGCGGCTGTTACTCGTCCTGTTAAAAGACAAGTGTTGCGTCTTTCGCCGCACCAAGGCGAGAGCGCTGATTAGGCTGTATGACTCATCCTGGTAATTAAAATAGTGCATGCAGAGGGTGTGTTTCTGTGTGTGTTCCTGTGGTAGAAAGCCGCTTCCACCGTTGGGGGCTGCTGCAGTTGCAGCTCCATAGACAGCAGCCGCACTGACGAACCGGCTGCTCTTCTGCATGGGCATATTATGACGAGCAGCGGCAGCTATGCGGAAACAGCGCACCAACAGGCGCAAATATTCGCATGCGATAGATATTAGGGAAAATATATTCGACTCTTCCTCCTAACTGCTTCGACCCTGCGGTGTGCTGCTGCTGGTGCTGCTGCATCCGGAAGGCGCCCACGCGATCACGTTTTCGTGGTTGCTGCTGATCTTGCCACGCCTAAGCAGCAGCATCACCGACTTTGCGACTGCCCTTTTCTTCGGAGTATTTTCTGCTGTGAGTGTAGCGCGCAACCCCTTCTGTCGTTGCCTGCGAGTGTACAGACAGTGGCAGCGCGTTCAGCTCAGCGACGTCTGCAGCTGAATACAGCAGACAGCGTCGTTCAACTGCAGACGCCAGCACCCTCAGCGGCATATGTGGAGCTGCATTTGTCGACTCTGCCTGTATGCAGGGCCGCTGGCAGCGTAAATTAGGCGTGTCTGACACGCCTGCTCGAGATAACGGCGGGTGAAGCAGCAAGTTGTATGTAGCAGGAAGACGCCACCCAGCGCCATGGAGCCTCCCTTGCCACGTCTGTGGCTACGCTATCAGACAGACGATGGTATTCCCTACTACTACAATCAGCTGACGAAAAAGACGCAGTGGGAGAGACCTACTCAAGATGCAGCTGCTGACGTGGCTGCTGCCGGTGTGGCAGCAGCAGCAGCACCAATACAGCAGGACGCAGGTGTCTACGACGTACCTGTTTACAGCAGCACCGCCGTGAGCAGGCAGCAACTGCAGCAGCAGCAGCAAAGCCTTACACTGTCGCTAAGTGGCATATCCGCTGCAGGGGCAGGGGCAGCCTCTTCATCATACAGCAGCAGCAGCAGCAGCAGCGAGTTGAAGGGAGCTGCTCAGGATCGCGCAGAGGTAGCGTTTAGCCGGCTGGATGTTGCGGCAAAGGGCGATACGCTGTGGGAAGGAAGCACGGGAGTTGCAGCAACAGAGCAGCAGCAGCAGCAGCAGCAGTGGCTATGGTGCTGTTTGCCCCTAGCGGCTGCGCAGCAGCTGTTCGATGTCGATACAGCGCAAGTACTTGCACGGCTGTGCGCAGTGGTGCCTCTGCATCTGAGACAGAGCCGCGGCAGCAACAGCAGCATTAGCGAAAAGGCAAATCTAATCAAGAAGCCAGATTTGTATGGACCGTTCTGGGTAGCGGCAACGCTTTCGTTCCTCATTTTTGCGTGCGGATCGCTTCCTCTCTTGTCGCTCCCACCTGCTGCAGCAGGAGCAGATGCGGGAGCAGCCAAAGAAGGGCTGTGGCTGCTGACGTTTGCTGGAGCTGCCGCATACGGAAGTCTCGTGACTCCTCCCTCCTGCTGCTGGCTGCTGCAGCTGCTGCAGCACTATTACGACGGCAGCGGGAGCAGCGCAGGAGCCACACCGCTGCCACAGCAGCGGCAGGACGAGCCGCAACAGCTGAGTGTTGTGCAGCTTCTCTGTGTGCAAGGCTATGCTGCGGCAGCAGCGGTGCCTGTTGTGCTGCTGCTCTCTGTCACGCAGCTGCTCCCCTGGGGAGCTCTTGCAAGCTGTATTCGCTGGATTGCTGCCATTGCTGCGCTCGCGGCTGCTGCGCGGTTCATGCGGCAGCAACTGCAGCAGCCTTCGCTGCCGAAGCACAGAGGGAAGGACGTGCTGCTGCTGCTGCTCATCGCTGGGCAGGCAGCGCTGCTGCTGGTCGTTGTTTTTGCTGCGCCTCGCTATCCGCACAGCACCCTACAGCCGCAGACGCAGCTCGAAGCCTCAGGCAGCGTGCCTGAGACTCCTGCGTATTTCGAGCTTCAACAGCAGCAGGGCGAGACAGCACTCGCGAGTGGTGCAGCTCCAGCAGGAGGCTCCCTAGACACCGTCAGCAGGAGCGACACAACGGAGGAAGCAGAGGAGCAGCCTCAAAACGCTGGGGAAGCGGCAGCAACTTCTGACGCTGATGCCGCCCTCCCTGCGGCAGAAGCAGCAGCAGAAGCAGCAGCAGGAGCAGGAGCAACGCTAGCACCAGCAGAAGCAGCAGAGGAAGAGGCAGCAGCAACAGATGCAGAAGCAGCAACACGCGTCACCCGTACTGCACCCGGAGATGCCATTGCAGCAGCACAGCCAATCCAAGACCATCCTTGAGGAGCTCTCGCATTGCCTGTCTCTATGGGGATTAAAAAGGCTGCAGCACCGTACGCTGATCGAGCAATTAGTGCCGCCGATGCGATCGGCGAGTTGCGCCTGTGTAGACTGTTACGGAGGTCTCTTGCCTTAGTTTGTTGCTCTGCCAGCTAGCTGGTTCTGCTGTCGCCGACTAGCCAGTTCGCGCGGTACATAGTTAGCTGGCTAGCCCCGCACGCCCCCCCCTGCGCTAGCGAAGATATGCGCCTCCTCGATGCTCACGCCACTCTTGTGGCTCGTCGACAGAAATCAGGCTGTACGGCAGCCAGCCCCCTCCGCAGTGTGCAGAGCTGCACACAGAGTGAGTTCCTCAAGGCAGCGACAGCACCTTGAGGATGCAGATGTCGCGAAGGCGAAACGGCCTCTTGGGGGCATTCGGAGATGTCTCGAGGCGGGAGGTACAGGGAGCAATGCGCGCGAAGCGATCGTGGCGGAAGGTGGTGCTCGCCTAGGTGCGAGGGGAGTGACAGTGGCGAAGGCAGTTTCAGTATCTGCTCCTCTGGCAAAGTTGCCCTACAAAAAGCCGTCCCTGTAGAATAGGGAGGAGGGAAAAGGGCGGCGGGCAGAAGTGCGTATTCGTCATCGGCTTTGACACGAAGTAGCGCGCGCGTCGATCTGCGTTCTAATTGCGGCTTATTTGTTGTGCACGCGCCTTTTTGTGTCCTCGATAAGGAGCGACAGAGATCATACGCGTGCATGCGTGCGCTTCCGCATGCAAAAGAGCTTATGCATTGAGTAGTTTGTGCGATGCGTGCCTCGCAAGCGGGAGGACGCCTCGAGCGAGTGGCTGTAGGCCTCTCACTGTCTGCCTTGCGTGAGCAGCTGCAGCATCAAAACCTCCCCCAACAGCAAATTCCTGCTGATGAGCGCATATCTGGTAAAGAGAAGGAAAGAGAGAGCACAGAAGCAGGCAGAAATGCGAGTTTGGTGAGCATCACCTCGACGAAAGCGACTCTCTCCCCCAACCTCCCGTTTGTGTCTGCTGTACTCCTGCGCGATCCGAAACAGGTTAGAGAGACTTTGTAAACAGACAAGGAAGCGGGAGCACCGTTAGACGCAAAGGAAGCTGCTCGCAGTGCTGCTCGCCTCTTGGGGCTGTCCTATGGCATGCATGCATGCATGCCATAGGACAGCCCCAAGAAGGCCATGCGTTTTTTAGTAGGCGGTAGTGTCGCACATTAGGGGATATCTTCGCATTAGAATTCGCAGTAATGTGTGTATTTTTTCGTCTATTTTAGACGCAGAAGGGTCTAGAGCCGCAGCAGCCTCGCTGCGGCTCATGGACAGGAAACAGCTCCTGCCTCCTTCGATCCCTTTGAATGGCGGGAGCGTTTACGATGCCAGTAGGAGCTGCAGGTTCGCCTGCAGCTCTCCCGCGACTACGCACTCCCAACGCGCAGCACACGCCTTGGCCTTCGTGGAGATGCTTCTTGGAAGTCTCTAATTCCCTTCTCGAGTCAACTTCTGCTCGCTGCCGCTGCTCCTGCAGCCTCCCCAGCGAAGGCGACCGTGGCAGGAAGCGGGGGTACACCGCGACGATTCTCCCGTGCAGCAGCGACAGTGCGTGTGTGTGTGCTGCGAGTGACTCGATGTTTCGCTTCGACCCCCCCCCGAAGCGATCCTATCGGAGATGGGGTTGTTGTGAGGGGCAGTCTGACGTCTCTCCTCCGGAAGATGCAGCAGCACCGCCAGAAAGGGCAGCTGCTCGAGTCTGCAGCAACGTGAGCAGCGGAAGCAGCAGCAGCTGCTGCTGCTGCTCCTGTGCTGCCGCTAGGGGAGGGGGAGGGACCAACAGCAGTCTCAGAAGGCGCTTGCTTCACGCCTGGGGGAGCATGGCAGCGTGGCGAGCAGCTGAGAGTCGCATGCCTGCTGCAGTTGAGCTCACGATGCAGCTGTTAGAAGTGCTGCTCTCCGATAGCGCCCTCTTCAGCGGTTCCAGCAGACAGGCGCATGGCTGCGGAGTCATGCGATCGGCATATGCCATGGTGCTCATTCGGCACGTCAATACACTTGTGGATGCAGCTCAAAGCGGCCCTTTTGCTGCTGCAGTTGCCGCAATCGCCACAAAAGTCGGAATCGACCCCGAGTGGGTGCAGCTGCGGCATGAGGCAACGCATCACCGCATGCCTTCGCTGCAGGAGCTGCGCGAGGCTGTCGTGGCTGCTCTGCAGCATCTGCTGCTTTCCTACTGGCTGCCTCAGAGGAACAAGCTACACAACTTGCTTGTTTCCTGCTCAACGCTGGACGGAGGTGCAGGCAGCAAGAGGGTCCTACAAAACGGAGAAAGATATCTCCGCGAGGCAGGAGCAGGAGAGCCACAAGTGCAACAACAAGAGCAGCAGCGAGAACAAGAGCAGCAGCGACAACAGATTGAGATGCCACAGAGGCTTGTTGCACTTGCTGAGGCTGCTGCCGCGTCCTCTGCGCTGTTGCCGTTGATGCAGCGACTACACCGCGCTCACGCAGAACTGTCAGTGCGTGTAGCTGCTCTGCAGTGCAGCAAGCAGCAGCAAGAGCAGCAGGAGCAAGAGCAGCAGCAGCAGCTTCCGATACCCTTTCCCCAGTTCAAGGTGCTGTCAAAACGTCGTTCTATTCCTTCATTTGATCAAGTTTTAAGTGTGCAGCAGCAGCAGGGGCAGGAGCAGCAGCGAGAACAAGAGCAGCAGCGCAGTGAAGCCTCGACTGCCGCAGCATTTTGTGCCGCAAAGCTCGTAGCCTCGTGGAAGCGTCGCTGGGAAAAGGCTGCCGCTCGCAGCAGCAGCAGCAGCAGCAGCAGCAGCAGCAGCGCCCCCGCGAGAAACCTCAACAAGGATGCATCAGCCTTCTGCCTCAGACAAGCAGCTCCTGTTGTAGAGACAGTCGCAGCTACGAAAGAGGATGCAGCTGCTGCAAATTCGAGTGCAGCAGAGTCAAAGCAACAGAAAGAGCAGCAGAAACAACAGCAGAAAGAGCAGCAGAAAGAGCAACAACAAGGAGAAGAGGCGTTGACTAGGGAGGTGCTTGATTGGTCTAGAGCAGCACTGGGTGGTCATGCTGCAGCGACAAGCACACTGCATGCGCTGCAGGAGAGAGACGACGGCGAAATGTTGCTTCTTTCGTTCGCTGTTGAGTGCGTGTGTTGCTGCTTCAACCCTCAGCAGCAGCCTGGCCTTGTGCTTTTGTTGCTGCGCCTCATTGTAGCAGCGACTCCACTGTTTAGTTGCAAAATGCTCACGCAGCTGCTCGCCATCTCCACTGCAGCGACAGACTCCCTAGCCAACGGAGGGCAGGCGAAAACGCACGCAGCTGCAGCTGCTGCCGCTGATTGGGCAGCAGAAGACTATGCGTCTCGACTGGTGGGGTGGCTGGAGTTGCTGCAGCAGCGCGGAGCAGCAAGGGATTTCCTTTCTTCGCTGCGACAGCGGAAAAAGGGGTCTTGTTGCAGCAGTAGCAGCAGTAGCAGCAGTAGCAGGAGTGGCAGCAACAACAGCGGCCTTTGCTGCTGCAGCGCATGCAAAGAGGAGGCTTTGCTTATGGCCAGTATCCATGTGCGGCAGTGGCTGCTGCTGCTGTCGGGAGGTTTTTCGCTTGCTGCTGCTGCAGCTCTTCAGCAGCAACAGCTCTGCCCCTTGCGGCGAGAAGCAGCGGAGGCGTTGGCGTATCACTTTCACTACAACGATGCAGTGTTGCAGCAGCTTTTGTTGCACTGCCGCAACAGCAGCAGCGCTAAGGACGCTGCAGCAGCAGCGCCTGCTGCTGCTGCTGCTGCTGCTGCTGCTGCTGCGTCCTCAACCCTCGGTGCAGTCACTGGCAGCGACTTCTGCAACGCGGTGTATGCGGATCTGTGTGTGTTGATGCCCTCTGCGGCTCTCTTTGATCCCACAGCAGCGCTTGCTGTGCTGCAACAACCCGCGGCAAGAGGCGCACAGCGGGAAAAGCAGGGAGAACGGCGCGATGAAGACAAGCAAAACAATCAGAAACAAGAGCTGCAGCGAGAACGTCGTGCCGACTTGCCTTGTCTGCTGCTGGTAGCAGAGCGGCGAATGGCAACGGCGTGGTGTATCGTCGGTCCACGGTTCGCGGCTGCCGCTGCTGCTGCATGCAGTCGCCATGCACTCCGCGTTTTGAAGCTTCTCTCTGCTGCAGCTTTCGCAGTGGCAGCTGCGACTGCAAAAGAAGATCGGCAGCGGACGAGGCAGCGAGAGCAGCCTGAACAGCGTGCAAAGGAAAAGAACGCTTCTGCGTCTTTTTCGCGAGCAGCCGCAGTCGGCGTAGCCGCCACACGCGCAGCAGCGGCAACAAGAGTTGCGCCGTCCGATGAGAGAGAGAAAGACAAGAAACACCCCCCTGATCTCACTCCTGCTGCCACGCAAACGCTCTTTCATCGGCTGACAATGGAGCTGCTAAAAGAGCAGCAGCAGCAGCTCACTGCGGTGTACGGACACACCAAGGCCGCCACCCTGCAGCACCAAAATCAGCAGCAAAAACAACAAAATCAGCAGCAAAAACAACAACAACAGCAGCAAAAACAACAACAAAAGCAGCAAAAACAGCAACAGCAAAAGCATCTGGATAGTCTCTTCTCTGTATCTGCTGCTGTTTTGCAGTTTGCTGCTGCTGCGGCTACCTTTGAGCGTGGTGGGAGCAAGAGAATAGGCCGACTGCTGCGGCAGCTGCGGGTGCACTGCAGCTGTGCGTATGCAGCTTTCGCAGCAGCGAACATGGCGATAAGAAGGCTGCAGCATTTGCTGCCAGCAGGAGCTGTTGCAGCGGATGCAACCGCAATCGCGGCAGTAGCAGCGACTCGCCTGTTGCTGCAAGAGGGAGGCTGCTGCCCCTTCTATAAGCGGCCCTCGTGTGTGGCTGCAGCGAGTCAGGAGGATCGTCGCTTCGCTGCTGCTGCTGCATGCACCGCCTTTCCGCTTGCTGCTGCACCCCGTGGCGGTGCAGCAGCAACAGCAGCAGCACCCGTGCAGCTGCTGCTTCCTTCGCCGCACGTCCTCGAGAAGGTGAGGAGGGGTTGACTCGCTGTCTGCGTAATTTGAGTTGCGTTTTCTCCTGACGATTTGCTTGAGACGTAGGCCTTTGCAGCTCCGCGTAGCGAAACTCCCCACGTCTTGCGCGGTGTTGCTGCAGCACTGCGCGCTTCCAATGCATGCACATACAGATGGCTGCTGCTCTTGTTGCTGCTGCAGCTTCTCAGCACCGCCTTTTCATGGGATTCTAGGGGCCTGCCTCCACGCCAACCAGCGAATGAACTCACATTGCTGCTGCGCGCTGCTGCTGTACCGTCACCTCCAAGGCGCAGCAGCACTAAGAAGGCTTGCATGGCAACTGCAGCACAGGCGTCAAAGGCTGCGGCTGCCGAGGCAGCACGTGGTGAAGCGGGGAATCCTCCCCCAAAGGCGTCTAAAGAAGCTGTCTCCGCTTCAGACAAAGCACTTGCAGAGCAATCCCACTTGTTGCAGCAGCAACAACAGTCTCCGCGCTCGCTGACAGAGCTGCCACAACAAGCATCGGCGAACAACAGGGCTTCCCCCGATCAGGCTCCCACTAAGAAGCAGGTGCTGCAACAGCTTTTCCACTGCTGCCAACGAGAGCAACAGCAAGAGCAACAAGAGCAACAGCAAGAGCAACAAGAGCAAGAGCAACAGCAAGAGCAACAAGAGCAAGAGCAACAAGAGCAAGAGCAACAAGAGCAACAGCAGCAACAAGAGCAAGAGCAACAAGAGCAAGAGCAACAAGAGCAAGAGCAACAAGAGCAAGAGCAACAGCAAGAGCAACAAGAGCAAGAGCAACAAGAGCAAGAGCAACAGCAAGAGCAACAAGAGCAACAAGAGCAACAGCAAGAGCAACAAGAGCAAGAGCAACAGCAACATGAACTTTCCTTGGAGCAAGTCGCTCAGGCAGGAGGAATCCCTCTAAGCCCTTGGCTGCAGCCTTTTGTGCTCTAACGTATCTCGGTTGCGACTATTCAGCCGCTTTAGGCTGCTTCTAATGGAAAGGAGAATATATATACATATACATGTATATGTAGTCTTCTTTTAGTGCTCACCTCTCGCTCAGAGAGCTGCGGGTTTACCCATGTTTTTTTGGCGCTATGATTTGAAACTTTCCGGTTATCGCTACAAACGCATATCTTTGCGTGGCATGCGTTTTCTGACCTCGCTCCAGCCTCTCCCTACTTGGCAGCCCTTTCCCCACTCCTACCGCTATTGCCCCCTCCCACCCCGTTTCCCCTTTGCATTTCCTGTTCGTGGTACTTCTCTGTACAGACTCGCCACACACATAGCTGCCGTCCTGCCCCACCCTTCAGCCTGCCAACAATCCAGTTGGCGAGAATCCGTGCACCAGGAAATGTGCCATGCCGAGCTGCTTAGACTCTCTTTTTGCCACAGCCTCTACCTCGCTGCTGCCGCTCTACCTCCTCCACTTGCCTCGTCACAGCGCTGCACAGGGAGGCCCTTGCAGCCGCTATTTGTACTGCCAAGTAGTGTTACAAACCGGCGACGAGTTTGGGCAGCGGCTAGCTAGCTAGCTAGCTAGCTAGGCGCCCCCACGCCAAGTACAAGCGCGGCGTTTCCGTCCTGCAGCTGCGGGATGCAACGGTGCGTGGGAGTGGTGCTGTAGTAGTAGCAGCAGTGCTCCTGCTGCTGTTCTTTAGCAGCAGCAAAAGCAGTGTAGCGGCGGGAGCAGTAGTCGTGGAGAGCACTGACTCCCTCCCTACGGAAAGGGATAGCAGCCATCGGCTGAACGCCCTTGCTTTTAGGCGTATGATTCATTTGGGCAAGAGCAGCAGCGCACTCCGTGTACAGACACATTGGCTCGCACAGTCTGTGGCGTGCGAAGGACCACTGGCTGCGCCGTGAGTTGGGGGCAGCTGCTGGTGGGAATGTTGAGGAAGCTTGCACGGCACACCAGCCGACCTCTTTGTGTGTGTTTGTGTGTACACGGTGTAGTAGACTCTGAAGGATAACCCCCTGGCTGCAAGAAGGAACGCCAACTGGAAGTAGCGGAGATGCTAGTTGTTACACCTGCTGATGCTGCTTCTGCGCGTGCTAAGAATTCTGCATCTGCAGCGGTGTCGCTGCGGCAAAGGCTTGGTACGTGGCAAGCCTCGCGCGCATCACCGAAGCTGACGGCCTCCCTGCATGCAGCGAAACACGAAGCAGCTCGGACTGGTGCGAGAAGCCAGCAGGATGCGTAGAACGCAGCATTCTTGACTCTGCCTTTTAGCCTTAAAGATATCCTTAGACCGACAACAAAGGAGGCAGCAGCAGCAGAAACAGCGTCGGAAGTCGAAAGCTTACAGCCCTATCCAGATGAGGTGACTGCTCAGCATACGTAATAATTATAGGATCAAGGCGCACAACTTCTGTAAGGCCACTTTCACCGGAGCAACACGAAGGCTGCGTTGCTGCTGCTGCTGCTGCTGCTGCGGATGGCTCTGTAGCAGCAGCAGCAGCCCTGCTGCCGCTGCTGCTGCTGCTGCTGCTGCTGCTACTGCTGCTGCTGCTGCTGCTGCTGCTGCTGTTGTTGCGTTCTGACTTCACGCCGCTTTGGCCGCTGCTACTGCCCCAGCTGTCTGCACTTGCATGGGTAGGACTGTGTTGCGAATGCGTGTCAGCAGCGGTGCTGACGTTGCTCCGATTGCTTGTGATGTCTTCGTTGGTCGAAGGCGTCACAGCAGGTGTGCAGCTGCTGCTGCAGGAGGATTTGAGAGATGAAAGGGGAAGCCTGTGAATTTCAGCAGACAGCGAGAAACGAGGACGAGACAAGTTGATGCGGCGATATCCTGGGGGGATCGGCTGCTGCGGCTGCTCTTTCTCGGCAGTAAACGGATATCGCCAAGCTTCTTCCTCCTGCATCAGCTGCTGATCCTGAGGCGAGAGTCGATGGCTTTCATCACGAGTCATGCGGCCGCTGCTTTTAGGCAATGCAGCAGAGGGCGTCGTGCTTCTACCGCGCTGCTTTTGCTGCTGCTGCTTATGCTGCTGCTGCTGCTTCTGCTGCTGCTGCTGCTTGTGCAGCTGCTGCGGCTGCTTCTTCCGGGGAGGCGTCGAGAACAGCCGTTCAGGATGCAGCGTCTGCTGCACTTCTGGAGCATCTGCCAGAGAGGCACCGATAGGAACGTCAACCCCCTGAGGCAGAGCAGCAGCAGCAGGAAGCTGTCGGCGCGATGCCTTTTTTAGCGAATCTCAGGAAAAAACGGAGGGAGGGATACCAGCCATATATGTAGCCAACGAGCAAGTGAGCGGCTCGGCAGACATGCGGTGGCTGGGAGCTTAATACAACAGTCGGAAGACTCGAAAAAAACGCCACGCGAAAGGCGATAAATCCAGAGAGAAAGAGAGCTGAATATTACATTGTGCTAAGCTATGCCGATACATATTCACAGTGTATATACGCATTTATCCGTGGAGAGAAGCACATGAAATGCAGATGGAGGGCAGCAACAGGCGGAATTTTCACATGACCCTCTCTACCTTTCAAACTCTGACGTAGAGGTACAGGTCTACACTTCTTTTAGAAAGATTGCACTGCTGCGAGAAGGACAGTCAGCGAGTTTATGAGAAATGAAAGAAAGAGACAGACAGAAAGACTGAACGAATGAAGAGAGAGACAGACGACAAAAGAGCAGCGGCCCTTCCCAAAAGAGACAACGTATTGCGAATCACCTGGTAATTCTGTAGATCTGCGCAGGAATATACGTCCACTGTATCGCCCTCCATAACTTCCACCTCATCCCTTAGCATCGCGATGTTTGTGTACCTGCAGCAACGCAAAAGCCAGCAGAATTGCTTGCCGTCCCCCGAGAGACAACCCCCAGCGTGCATGCGGCGGAAAGCGCGCATACGACGCATTATGATCAGCAGCAGCAGCCAATTAGCCGATTCGGGAAAAAAAGGAGCAAAAAGATTTGCGCAAAGCGGACTCTATCGGAGAAATAATCCCGCCGAAAGCACAGCGGCCAGACACACCCCCTAATTGATTGATCTACATATTTTAATATATGCACATATACACACATGTAGGTATAGATATGTATATGTATGTGCATATAGGTACATATAAATATACATAGGTGTATATATATATATATATATATATATATATACATATATATATATAGACGCGATGGAGGGCAGAATTCGGCGCCGCAGCATTCGCAGCAGCAAGCGAAGTGAGTGTAACTTTACCAGTGACTCTCTTCGTTGCCTTTTCTGTGATCGATGAATACGCCGTCCATCAGATCCACGTGGCAGCAGAGCACAAAGCCGGCGAGTTTTCCTGCATGCGAAACAGCAGCAACACGGAGAGGCTTTCCACCCGTTCACAGCGCATATATGTATGTGCCGCAGAAAGGGGTCCGCAACGGCTTTGCTGGGCAGGTGTTTTGTAGCTAGCTAGCTAGCTAGCTAGCTACAAAACCCCGGGGCATCGCGAAGCAGCCGAGACGCCAGCAAGCAAGTGCGAAGCAGCCATTCTGTGTGTAGACATCTCTCCCCTCCGTTGGCTCGCTGTTGGACTGTGTGCCTTTGGAAAAGGCAACGTCTAAAAGATCCTCTACCGCATAGGAGCAGCCGCAGACGCAGCTGCAGCGTATCCGTCTGCTGCAGCTAGCGTGCTCCATGCACCGTACCGGAACGTGTGCATGTGAAGGTTGCTTTTCTCTTCTGCAGCATTTGAGGCCGCATGTGCTGCTCGAAGTTGAGCTCTTCCAGAGGCGCAAAGCAATCCGAAAGGAGCAGAGGAGCAAACCGCAAGCCGACAGATTGCAGCAAGACACGATTAGGCGAGACGATCGTGCGAAGGGGAAATCTGCAGACGTAAAAAGGCGAGAAGCCGCATGGGGGTACAAGCCTGAACATGCAGACGAGAGGAGAGGGGCTTGGCAGGCTGGCAGGCTGGCAGACACCCGCAGAGCTAGCTAGCTAGCTAGCTAGCTAGCCGCACGGTTAGCACCTCCTGTTTGCTGTTGTGCGGCGGCCCCCCCTAGCAGCTGTGAAGCATGCGAGCGGCGAGCCTGTTTTGGCGGAAAAAAAAGCAATCGCGCAGCAACGGCGGCAGTAGCAGACAGACGCATGCACAGCATGCAGCTTACTTGCTATGGGGGAAGCGGATGTGTCTCTGAGCAGGAAACTCGCACGGTGCAAACCACGTACGGCCTGCACACGGCACTGATCGGCAGATTCTTCCTGCAGCAAGCACAAATCAGACAAACAATAAGACGCCACACACACAGATGCACAGCCACAAACAAAGAATTAGACATCCCACACCCAAGACGTGTGCATATGCGCGTAGGTCAGAGCGTCGAAAAAGCTTTCTCTTCGTGCATGGCTTCTCTCCCTCCCCAACGCACAAATCGCACCAGCAGCCGCAGACTGAAACACGGCCGCTTGACTGCGGCTGAATATATATATACATATATATATATATATATACATATATATATATATACATATAGCTCCATGCAAGCTGTCTTCTATGGAGGAGGGGGATGCTACTTTTACAAACGCAGCAACCGAGATCATATAGACACTTTAAAAAGGCAGCACTGGCCCTGCAGCAGCAGCAACAACCGACAGCAAGAGCAACAGCATCATACCAGTTCTTTCTTGAATATCAAGAATAACGTCGGCAACGCCCTCGTTGCTGCATATATCTCCGATAATTTCATGAATCAGCAGATCAAAGCCGTTTTTTTCCCCTTTAAGGCCGCTGTTTTTGTTCTGCTTGCTCTCACTAGCGTTCGCAAGAACCTGTTGGCTTCTCTTTCTGCATCTGGAAGCACTCGCCCTGCTGCTGCTACTGCAGCTACCACTGCTCTGCTCTTGCTGCTGCTCTTGCTGCTGCTCTTGCTGCTGCTCCTGCTGCTGCTGCTCCTGCTGCTGCTGCTCTTGCTGCTGCTTTAGCACATGCCTGGCATCAGCAGCCAGCTCCGCTAGGTCCGCCTCCTTCGAGAAGAGAGGAAGCACTTTGATGGTCTGATCAAATCCGTAGATGCGAACGTAGGAAGAAGCCTCGGCAGCAGAGCGCCTAGAAACCTCCAGTGCAGTAACTCGCTTAGCACCTGACACACAAGCAGACATGTCTCCTCGAGAATGCCTCGACGAAAAAGCATGCACGGATCAGTTGGCAGTCCTATTTAGACACACAGTTCTGCCTCTCGAAACGCCCCCGCTACAGACAGAGCCACACACACACACCCCTCACTCCTCCTGTGTCACGAAGGCAAACTCTGCCGCTTGCCTTCCAAAGGAGCAAGTTCTACCTGCACTTTCTGTTGCCTGCTTTTCGCAAGTCGCTGCACCTGCGCAACCAACCAACGCTTGTCACCATCTTTTCTTCCACCGTTGTCGACTCCCCTCAACGCTTACCTGCTCTAGCCGCATTGATCGCCAGCAAGCACACAGGTCCGCATCCAATCTCGAGAGCACTGTCTGCTTGCTTAGCCAGTGCATCGATTGCTGCTCGATACTTGGAAACTCTCCGCGTATCAGACAACATGGAGCCGTGATTCTGCGGCTGAAACCGCGAAGTAATCGTGTATACATTGCACAGAGGCGAGATGTTCTCTACTGTCGGGCATGCCACGCTGCATGCACAAAGACGCCGCATGACGCCTCGCAAGACTTTCCTCGCTTCCCCCAAAGTGTGTAGCACAGAGTTGTCGTGTCTGTCTTGACACTAACACGCCGCGAGAAAAAGATATATACATACATATATGTACATACATACATATATGTACATATATACATACATGTACATATATACATATATGTACATATATACACATATATATATATATATATATATATACATATACATATATACATATATGTACATATATACACATATATATATATATACATATATACATATATGTACATACATATATGTACATATATACACATATATATATATATATATACATATATACATATATGTACATACATATATGTACATATATACACACATATATATATATATATATATACATATACATATATACACA
Source organism: Cyclospora cayetanensis (assembly GCF_002999335.1). NCBI lineage: Eukaryota > Apicomplexa > Conoidasida > Eucoccidiorida > Eimeriidae > Cyclospora > Cyclospora cayetanensis. The sequence goes on along the minus strand of NW_020312760.1, from coordinate 11,268 downwards.
TATATATTTATATATATATATACATATATATATATAGCGGTAAAGAAAAAGAAAATTGCGGCCTACATACAGCATTGAAGGAGGGAAAGGTAACTAAAAGGACCCTTCCTTGCCCATTCTCTCTAAGTCGCTCTTTTTTAATGCGTGACTTATTTACCCATTTGCAATCAATGCATCAATTTTTTCCTGAAGATTCATTTCTTCCGCCGTGATGCCGCCCCTCCTGCTTCGTCCCTTGAGGCTCAGAACAGAATCCCCTGCCAGCTGTTTCAAGCGTCTGTACAGTTTTCGTTCGATCGCAGCTGCTGCGCCTTCTCCGTCGGATTCGCTGCTGCTGGTGCTGCTCTTCATGCCCGTTGCCTCACCCTGCTGAACACCTCCATTGCTGCTCCTACTGTAACGCGTGGACTGTCTCTTGTCAGCGTCTTCCATGCCCTCGACTTCCTCCTCCTCCTGCTGCTGCTGCTGCTCCTGCTGCTGCTGCTGCTCCTGCTGCTGCTTCCTCCGCAGACGCTGCAGCCTAAGGACTGATGTGGCCTGTGCGCAACATCGCTGCAGCGATTCTTCCTGCTTTTGGCGCAAAAGCTGCTGCCGTTCCTTCGCGTTTACTCGAGCTTCTTGCTCCTCGCCGCTGCTGCTGCTGCTGCTGCTGTTGCTGCTGTTGCTTCCCCCCTCCGCGGCAGAGTCGCCTTCTTCCACCGAAGCTGCGTCTGCCCGCTGCCGATCCTGGCTGTAACGCGTGGAAAGCCTTTTGTTAATCGCATCATAATCAGAGTCTTCGTCTTGTTGACGCCTTCTTGGAGCTGCCTTGCGCCTCTTCAAGGGTGGCTTGCCAGGAGAAAGGCGCCCGTTGCTCCTTCGGAAGAAGCCGCTGTCTGCCGATGCGTGCCGCTGCAGCGGCTGATGTTGTGGTTGCTGTTGCTGATGGTGTTGTTGATGCTGTTGCTGATGGGGTTGGTGTGCACTGAAAGACACACAGCCTCTCCCAGTGCCCGCTTGAGCTGCCGCTTGCTGCAGCTGTCGCTGCAGCAGCTGCAGCATCTGCTGGCGAACATATGTGACTGGGGAGGTGGCAGCCTCCGTGGCTCCTCCGTCTGGAGCAGGAAAGTCTGTTTCTCCAACTACTTCTGGCTGCAAGAGCAGCTGGTGCTGCCTCTCCAGAGTTCGCTTCTGCTGCGCCACTTTTCTCTCCGCGATCAGGAGGCTCGTGAGCTGGTCGATAAGCTGCCGCTGGCGATTCTGCAGCTGCGGCTGCCGCTGCTGGCTCGCTAGCTGCTGCCACTGGTGCTGCAGGTGCTTCAGCAGCAGCGCCCTGTTGTTGATGGCCGACAGCAGCTGCTGCTGCTCCTGCTGGGGAGTATTTCCTTGATGCAGGAGCTGCTGCAGCAGTGCTGGATTCTGTTGGTGCAGCCGGTGAAGCTGCTGCAGCTGCTGCAGCATGTGCATCTGCGCCGTCTGCCGCCCTATGATCTGCTGCAGCACCTGTTGGTCAGGAGGCATGCCGTGCTCCTGCTGGTGCTCCTTCTGCTTCTGCTGCAGCGCATGCAGCCATTGTTCTGTGGCTAAGTGTTGCTCCCTTTGACCCTTTAACCGCTGCAGCAACTCCTGAGCCCTCGAAGAATTCTGCTGATGGTCTGTCTGCCGCTGCTGCTGCAGCAACTGCGAAAGCGCTTCCATTCGCCTGCTCTAGGAAGGCACGAGGCAGCCCGCTCCTTCCCGAGGGATGAACTTGTGCGCTGCTGCACTCGAAACTGGGAGACTGCCTTTGCGCGCGCTGCTGCCGGCTGCAGACGAAGAGACTACCGAGCCTGGAGCAGCTACGGCAGGCGAAAATGCACTCAAACCCTGCGTTGCCGTTGAGTTACTTCCGCATCAGCTGCAGCCTCTGGAGTGACCATGCCCCTGTCCATGAAGGCCTATGCCGCAGGTAACCTGGAAAAGATCTCTGCTAATGCACAAACAAAGCCAGAAGCGCAATATCGAAGCACAATAATGGCGTAGAAGGGGCCTATGCGCCGTTTGCTGCCACTGCGGCAGCTGCTGTATGTTGACCTAAGGCAGCCGCTTCTGCTCCTCCCGCCCGCCGCTGGTTTCGTAGACTGGCAGTCGATGGAAAAAAATTCTATAAAACAGTGAACAGACGTTTGCGCACTGTGTTTTCTTCCCGGTTAGAGTCTGGTGTGCTCAGACGCATGCAGGCAGCGCCACTGTGTCGTGGCAGCAGCCACTCAGGAAGCGTGTATTGGAAAGAGCGGCATTACTAGCGAACGAAGCCAAAAGCCTCGACAAACACTGCTAATCAAGTGCTTAATATAGAGCGTTAAGCGTGGTTTTCCTTGTTTCACATGCTAAAGGTCCTTTCACTCCATGGAAAGCCAAGACACCTACAGGCTGCGTTCAATTCCTGTAACCACCACCCCACCGCTTCGCGCACAACACGGGGAGGCACTGCTGCGGCACCTTGCTAACGTTTCCTCCTATCTTTTTTGCGTCTTCTTCATGTTCGCTCATGTCTATTCCCCTTGACTCGGCAGGCGGATCGTGAGTGGCCCGAGAGAGTGGTACAAAATCTGACAAAAATCTGACGTTTGCCTTTGCCAGCTGTCGCCAGCACGCCAGCGGGCGCCCCTCTGTCGCTAGCTCATTCCCTCCGTAGAGCATCACTGAGTGTGTTGGAGCTCAGAATATTGCCATGGTTGCAAAGAATCTCAAAAGGGCAGGCATCAGAGGCAGCACATCAAAACTAGTGCAGATCCACTCGGAGTAAGGCTTCAAAGGTTGCAGGCTTCGGTCCCATCGCTGACACTTTCGCCTCTTTTTTAATGCCTCACATAAATTCAGGTTCTGCGTCATTTCTCAAGGAAACTCAGGTTCTTTGTCCTCCCTCGAGTCCAGGATCCCATGGGGTAACACCCTTGCCAGTGCAGCCAACGCAAAGCTGAATAGAATGCTGTATAGCCTTCTTTCAAAGGATGTCGCCCTTCCATGCTCTCACCCCACAGGGCTCCGTTACGAGGGAAAAGGGATGGCTAGATTTCGCGTAGCTTCCCTCTTTGAGCTCTCGAGCCTACACAGCTAGCTGTACATCGCATCTAGCCATCAGACACATAACATTGATTCTTATCAGACTGAGCAAACTCTACTTTGCAACAATCAAGATATGCGAACATCCAAATCAAATAAGGAGTCAACTTTTCACCAGCTTCCATATATAACTTGTGTAGTAGAAAGTGCCGGAAGGTAGTCTAGCCCGCAATACGCTTTCTTTAGGAATCGACACTCCCCCTTCCTTCCCTCCCCTTGCAAACATTAGGCGCGTATCGGGAAAATGCTGTCGGCATGTCCAACTGTGATTAATCTCCTTATCGTTCAGTGCTGCAGCACGCATATCATATCCTGCGCTGTACTTTCCTATGCGATGCTACCCCACGAGGTCCAGTTCAGCGCGGAGCTGCTTTACGCGTTTAAGATAAGTCCTACCGAGAAAGCAGCATCAGCTGCCCCTTCAATTTACTACTACAAGTACAGCCGCACGAGGGAAGAGGAAATCAAATCCTACAGTCATTCAGGTCCCACACACAGGATAACGGCATGTCCTTATCCCCATACGTGAAGGGCCAAAAGAAGGAGCATCTCATCGTGCAGCCAAAAAAACCGCCTTGCAAATGAATCAGCCAGGCGATCTCCACCGCCAGGCATTATCCGTCGAATCCGGAGTTCAACAGCTCATGCATGTGGTGGCGCGCTAAAACTTTGGGGAAGAAGTGGCTAGGGCCAGCTAGATTTAGGCTTCTGTTCGTATGTTACACATGCATGCAAATGCCTGAATGCTGTAAATACACTCTAGCAAAGAAGGGCTGCTACGTGCGCTGTGATTCTCAAAGCGTCCGAAGCACTGCTATTTCCAGGAGGGTTGTTCCCATTTCGAGATCGGCCAGCTCGAATTGATCGATGTGGGGAAGATAACAGCACGTACGCCTCGACGGCCCCACCTTGCCAACTACCACGAGCTCCCTGTTGGAAGCGAGGTACTCTATATTCTTTGTTGCTGCAGCTCGCCAACGTGCAGCGCAGCAGCACCTCTACAAAAGCAGCGGACGAGACGGCACGGCAAAACAGGAACGCTGCTCTGGCCCATTCAGACGCCACTGCCTCCCATCTTTGAAGGAGATGCTGACACAGGTCGTCTATTGGCGGGAAGCATAGAGGCGGTGCTGCTGCTGCCACCACGGAACCCTGCAGACTGCGAATGAATCGAACTCCGACTGTGGCGCGATGCGGCGCATTCCCCATCCAGTCGGGGTAAAACACTTGCATTAGAAGTGTAGCGCAACATAGAAAGGCGGTGATGCCCCAGACGCGTGCGGTCCTGGATTCGACACACACACACAAAAACATACACACACATATGCACATATTTACAGCCACAAATGCAATCTGGCATGCATGCATGCATGCATGCCAAACGAAGCACAAACGCAAGGTCCACTGCCTAATAGACTGCATTCGCACCACTCCTAGGGTCATCAAAACCAACTGCCCAATAGAACGGCATGCGCGCTAGAAACATACATGCATAACATAACAGCTGTGCTGGCACGCATGATCAGTGCTCGTAGGAATAATCAACTGCCTTCTAGGTGCATGCTTCCTCGCACGCCAGACAGGAAACGAGACTTTCAAGCATTGCATGCAGCAGCGCCTTCCCTCCTACACGTTTTATAAGGGTAGAAACCGCATCTAGTTCACCACAAGGCGCTCTCTCTATACCTATCTATATCCATATATGTACATATATACATATATATCTCTATGTATCTCTCTCTCTCTCTGTATCTCTGTGTCTCTGTCTACAAAAGTATAAGGATATATATATATATATATATATATACATATATACACCTGCTCAGCAAATGCGTATCCTCTCCACTCCTCGCTTCCTGTCTTGGGGACTACGACAACGGTTTTAGGGCCGCCTCTCGGTGCCACTACCACGTCGAAAACACCCATGGCAATCCGTTCCCGAATGATGCACTGAGCAGATGGCCGAAACATGGTCTGAGAAGAAAGCCACACAGAATTACAAACCTCCGCATGGCAATACGGTTATGAGAACAAAAGACAGGGTCTGATGAGGGGCGAAAAATACGGCTGCCACGGTTGCCTATTGGACAGCCGTCTCGCGACGCGTTTTCCTTTCCTTACGCAGCCGCAGAAGCTGGGGATTTTTCCAGCAGCTCGCATTACGAATACAGCCTCAACGAACAAAAAATACGATACATATGTATATACATACCTCCAGAGGGTGCCTGTGTATGTGTGTGTGTATGTGTATGCATGTGTGTGTATGTGTGTGTGTGTATGTGTGTGTGCATGCCTTACCACGTAAAACCAGTTGATGAAAGGAGGCATCAGCGCAACAACAACGGCGAGGAAGACGGAGAAGTAGAATCTGCTAAGGGAGTGCGTGGCACGCAACGCCCCATACAGATCCGGGCAGTAATCTCCGGGTACAATGGGACAAATTCCAACAGACAAAAACCAAAAGCCAAAGTCTAAGAAGACTGCCAGCCATATGAACCAGAACCACGTATGCAGGTAGGGGATGACGATTAAGTTGCACACCTGCGCAGGAAAAACATCCACGAGAGCAGTCGCACCATGCGAAGCATGGACACCCTATCCCCCATGCGTCTAAAATGGTAAAACACTGCACAGCAGCAACAGAAGCGCAGCATATCCTGGAAACAGAGGATGCCAACTTGAACGTGCTCAGCAGCGAGCGAAGCCAGCACACCCCGGGGAGGCACTAAAATCCTACACTTGGCAAGAAACGCCGCCTACCATAATAATCGTCCAAAAAACAACAGTGCCCTGGAATCTGACGCTCAAAGAAAGGTGCCCCTCGGATTGGCTGTTTCCAATACCCCAACCAAGGCCGTAAAGCGGCACAAAAACGCAACAACAGGCTGTAAACAACGCGTATACAAACCATCTCCAAAACAGGCCGGCACCAGCGAACCGCTGGACGCCTAGCTCTGAAGAGCACAAATATACAAACACACATACGTGTACATATAAATACACATGCACACACTATACATACACACACACAAGTACACACATACAACTACACACATGCAAGTACACACATACAAATAAACACATGCAAGTACATACATACAAATACATACATACAAATGCACACATACAAATACACATATACAAATAGACGCATACATATACATCAATACAAATACACATGCAAACACACACATACAAATACATACATGCAAATAGACACATACAAATGCACACATACAAATACATACATACAAATGCACTCACACAAGTAGACACAAACAAATACACACATACACATACAAATACATAGACATACATACAAATACACACATACAAATACATACACACACAAATACACATACAAATATACACATTCAAATAGACATACAAATACACACATACAACTATACACATACAAATATACACATACAAATAGACACATACAAATAGACATATAAACATACACACCTACAAATACACATACAAATATACACCTACAAATACACATACACATATAAATACACAGCTACAAATACACACATACAAATACACACATACAAATACACACATACAAATACACATACACATATAAATACACAGCTACAAATACACACATACAAATACACACAAAAAATACGCACATACAAATACATGTACAATATACAGGTGCCCCTGGCTCCCCTCCTGCGCCTGCACACGGCTACGTGTTGGTGTGCTTGAGCACGAATTCGAAAGGTTATCGCCAAGCCATTACGACCATAAGGCGTTTTTCACCAATGCACACCGCTCTGCCTCGCGCGAATAAAACCGACTTGCTGCGCCTGTGATTTGTGAGTCTGCCTCTAGCCCACCCTCTACTCCGGCCTCTTGCGGTGCAGCACAAGCAACCGATACACGAGGAAAGGTGCTGTACAGACAGCAGCCTGAAGCGTGAAAGCCTTGTGCCTCGACGCCCTCTGGCATTGCAAGTCCGTAAGGCCCAAGCGGCGAAACTCTCTCCCCCCCCTTTCCCCCCTTCCCGAACATCCAGTGCATTCGCTACAACGTACTTGCGTATGCTGGATAAAGCACAGGTGTTTGCAGAGTCACCTCCATGGGCAGCTGTCTGTCGAAGATGGAGTAAAGAACAACAGGCAGCGTGGTGTACAGCACGTTGAAGAGCTGCTTGAGCCATGAATTGAAAATATCTGACGCTGACCACGCGGATACAAAGGCATAAAAGAAATCCGCAACGCCGAAGACAACGTTCTTCCAAATCGTCTGATAAATTTGAAAAGAATTTCGACGGAGCGCCTCTGCCCCGTGGCAAAACAGGAGGTTCTTGAGGTACCTGCAGAAGAAAAGAAGCATGCAGCGGACAGACCAACGTGCCACATCCGCGTAGGCAGCCCATAGGGAAGAAAAGGAAGGGGGATCAGTGGAGAAGAAGAAGGCCTTCTAGACTTCAAGCGCAATGCATCTGGTGTAAATCGGAAGGCAAACATATTTTTCTACGCCATCCATAACGTCAGAGGTGCCTGCCCCCGAAACACGGACTCCCAACCCCAACCCCACCACCACCCTCCACCACCCCTGCCTTTGGGAGGCCTCCCCATAAAAACCCCCCATGCATCTGCCAGCGGTGCTGAGCAGTACAATATATGCGTTTCGTGCATCTTCTGTGCAGCAAGAAAGCCTTCTGCGAGGCCTATCCGCCAGCAACAACCACAGCCACTGTAGAACCCAAAGTTTTCCTGTGTACGAAGTTCTTCATTTCCGCATCTCCTTCCTCCCCCGCATCTTCCCTGCCTTCTCTGCTCTGATCTCCTTCCTCCCCCCGCATCTTCCCTGCCTTCTCTGCTCTGCTCTCCTTCCTCCCTCCGAAGAAAGCAATAACGCGCAAAAAAGGCCTTCTCAACTGCAGCAGCACGTCACCTACTTGAATTCAGTAATCGAGAAATCCGCCGCTCGCACCGCCTGCAATCCTTCCTTGCCTCGAATGCCAACCCCTACGTTTGCGGAGATGAGCATTCCCACGTCGTTTGCGCCATCTCCAATGCCTAGAGAAACCGTGTTGCTTTGATACCTAAGAAGACATCAAAGAACATCCAGAAAACGCTTTTTTCGCTGTTTTACCACGTGTTTTGGTGCCAGCACTCTGCCAGGGCAAGGGACCCCAAGAGGCGCTCCCTCAGTGCACAGACAGGGAGATATACAGATATATATTCATGTGAAGAGAGGGAAATGCACTTCGAAATACACAGAATTTCACAGACATTCTTCTTCACGCATGCAAACAAGAGACCAGTACGGCTCTGACCGAAGGCTGAGCTCCCTACCTTTGGCAGTAATGCACCACTTCGGCTTTCTGCTTCGGCGAGACACGACACGCGATGAGGGTGTTGCAGAGAGATGCGAGACCATAAAAGTACCGCCTGTTCTCTGCAGAAGACAACGCGTGCGTCAATGCCTCCCCCGTTATGGTGATAGAACATCTGAAGACATGCAGACACAGAGATCCGACAAACCTGTACATAAAATCCATTTACACAAACATGTGTACATACACACATGCTCTAATCTCCATATTCCTACATACAATACACACGGACACACCCTTACAATATGCACACACGCACATATACAGTGCAGATACAAACGTACAGTACAATTCACATACACACATGTAGAGAGAAAAAGAGAGAGAACGAGAAAGACGTAGGAATAGATGTAAACGGCGTGAGGCAAATTCGAGGAGATAGACTATGGAAGGCAGCCACATTGCAAAAGGGGTAAAAAAGAGGCATCCTATGGGCAGTCTCTCATGAGGCCATCAAAATCATGCCGACTCCTCCCTCCTCCTTTCCCCCTGTCCGCCTGAGCAGAGGGATGATGAGGATGGTGCTTTCTCTCAACTGTTCAGCGCACGAAGCCTCAAAAGATACCCCCTCTCGTGGCAGAAAGCCTCGCTTTTGCACTCCACATCAACAACAAAAATCGGTTTCTTGCATCACCTACTCTTGAAAGCCCTGTACTGCGGGCATATCTCTAGAACTTTTCGAATCATGTTCCCTGACTGTAGTGCTCTTGTCTGTGGGTGTGCGCGAGAGCAGCTGCTGATCCTCCTCCGTTTCTGTGGCTGTCATCACGGCATGTCTCAGCTGGGGAGGATCTTTTTGCGGAGATATCGTGGCAGCGACGACCATCCCTTCGGCAGTGTCTCCCCTATCTGCCGACTCCTCCTGAGAGAAATCGCTTTTCCGGCTCCTCGAGCGAGCATGAGGCCTCTTCTTCGCTGCGTCCTTCTTCGTCTTCCTCTCCCTAGCCTTGCCCTCTTCGCTGAATCGCTCAAAGTGCTCTAAGTACTCCTGTACGATGTCTTCCACCTGATGTGGAGATAGACGCTTGTTCCGTCGCCTTCACAAACATCCAGACACACCCAGACACACTACACGCATGTATACAGATGTATATATACATATATATATGTATGTATATATACACATCATAAATACATACGTGTGTAAGGAAGTGTCTATGTGTGCTATGATGATGACAGGTGGACTATGGCCCCTTCTCCCCCCCTCGAACAGATTCCTTCCCCGTTGACAAACCGAAACAACTCTCGAAAGAGAAGGCCCCACACCCTCGGCTGTACGAACGCTCTACTGCCGCACATGACAGACACCGAGGCTTCCCCCAACCCCTCCTTTCGCCGCGCAAAACTCCACATTAAACCACCCCTCCAAGCGGCGAAGGCAACGCAAGGCCTACTGTTTCGGATCCGCTTTGACGACCTTCTTCGTGGCATTAAACGTGAGAATTTTGACGAAAGAATCCCAAGGGATGGTGGGAGGCTCTGCCCGGCGGTGTCTGAACACCGCAGCCTGTTCGCCATCGGTCACAGGACTGCGAAAACAGACGGCGGGAGATTTGTTGCAAAATCCCTTACACCGCTGTTGCTGTCTCTGACCAGCAGAAATGCTCCGTGCGTCCTCGCTCACGTCGGAAGGCCGATGCTGCAGCTGCATAAGGCCCTCACAGCCGCAAGACACAGCAGCAACAACAAACGCGGTTATAAGCATCGACAGATTCCCAAGGGTGCACATATATATGGATATATATATGCACATGTCTACATGCATCTAATTCAAACGCATGCACCTGATTAAAACGCATGCACCTGGTTAAAACGCATACACCCAAGTAAAACGCATGCACCTGACTAAAACGCATGCATCTCCACGCAGAGACACCCACAAAAAGGCTTCACACAACACGCTTGAGCCTCCATCTACAGAAAGCTGCGTGCAACAGTGTTTGAATGGGAATGGCGAGCAGCAGCAACGCTGCAACTTGCACGAGCAGCACCCGCGGTGCTAAGGACCACCAAAATCGCTTGCCATCCTTTCGGATAGGAGCAAAAGCTCTGGCTAGCTACAGCGAGCGGCTTGCTGGCAATCTTTGAACCCCCAGCAAGGGGCCGTCGGAGAGAAAGCTCTCGGCATACGCCGGCCCAATGCCACGCTGTTGTGAGCGTCACGGAAGCAGGAGGTGATAACAAAGAAAGGCAATTGAAGAAATCGCTAAAGAACGGGGATCATATGCATACAAACTCATATGTCTTAGAGACACAATATACATATATATATATATATATATGGCGTAAGACTACCCCCCACGTAGCGTCTAATAGTGCCTGCGAAAAAACAGCCTAGCGACACCCAACGCCAGCACGGAAGAAACGTACAGACTTCAAAGCAATCATCTCGAATGCATCAGATGCCAGCTGTGCCGCAACGATGTAGCTCATGTACTGATGCAGCTGCTCTCTAACTGCTTCCTCGCTCTTCCCATCCACAACTGCGTTGTAAGTCCTGTCTGTCAGCAGGCTGCAACTGTGGCCAATACTAATCGCTGTCTCCAACTTGTCACCCGTCAACACCCACACCTTCACCCCCGCTGCTTTTATATCCGAAATAGTTTCGACGACCTCGTCCTGCAGCCTTCAGTCCAAGACAACAACCATATATATATATATATATATATATATATATATATATACAGATATATATACACATAAATATATATATATATACAAAAAAAAAAAAAAAAAAAAAAAAAAAAAAAAAAAAAAAAAAAAAGAAAAAAAAAAAAAAAAAAAAAAAAAAAAAAAAAAAAAAAAAAAAAAAACAAAAAATAATA